>NW_028142421.1:0-26687 GCF_055691185.1 Crinia signifera
TGTGTGCCATCTGACCATCGCACCGCTGAGTAAGGGGGTGTGGTCGTTTAGAGGAGGGTGTGTGCCGTCTGACCATCGCACCGCTGAGTAAGTCTGTGATAGCCGGTGCCCAGTGTAACAAATCATTCGATGCTGAGCATCTAGCGATGGGTTCTGGGCGCATCTCCTCGTCTGCGAATAGATTTGTAGCCATACACAGCCATTCGCACTGTGATCACATTGATTCACAGGGCGGGATCTCACTGTATCAGGGCGGAGTCTGACTGCTGCCAGTTTGTGGTCAGGTCGGAATCTATGTCAGAGCTATTACTCTTACACGTTATTAGGCCGGATAGTCATGGAATCGGTTACTCCACCAGCGCACCAGATGAGGCAGCCATGTTGGGCGCACTATGAAGGGTACACTGTGGGAGGTGAGCCATACAAGGGCACAATGCAGATATGGGAGAGCGGGCGCTTGTGTAGTAATATGTTATACAGTGCATGGGAACATCCACGTGACCCACATCCTGCCCACAGGGGATCCATCCGAGGCAACCAGCTGGGGTGCACTGCGTAGGTCACTGCTGGCGGATGTGCTGGTTCAGATTTATCCTATTGGCTATGAGCAGACAGCCAATAAGACGTAGAACCGAGTAGATCCAAACCCTCACATCTTTAATTAGAATGTACAGCAGGGGTGCATGTCTTACCCACCTCTTCCTTCCATCTTTCTCTCTGTCTCACTCCACTTTTCCTCCCATCTCTCTCTCACTCTCCCCCTCTTCCTCCCATCGATCTCTCACTTTCTCCCTCTTCTTCCATCGCTCTCTAATACTCTTCCCCTCCTCCTCCTATCCTGCTCACTCTCCCCTTTTCTTCCCAACTCCCATCTCTCGGTTCCCCCTCTTCCTCCAAACTCTCTCTCTCTCTCTCTCTCATACTCTCCTCTTCCTCCCATCTCTCTCATACTCTCCCCCTCCTCCCATCTCTCCCCTCTTCCTCCCATCTCTCCCCTCTTCCTCCCATCTCTCTCACTAATCTCCTTTTGCTCACTTCTCTCTCTCACTCTCCCCCTCTTACTCTCTTCTCTCTCATACTGTCCCCCTCTTCCTCCCTCTTACGCTCATCTCTCTCTTTCATACTCTCCCCCTCTTCTTTTGATCTCTCTGTTCTCTGTCATCCTCCCATTTATCCCTCCCTCTCTCTTCCTCTTTCTCCCATCTCTCTCTTATACTCTCCCCCTCTTCCTCCCATCTCTCTCATACTCCCACCTCTTCTTTTAATCTATTTGTTCCCCCTCTTCCTCCCATCTCTCTCACTCCCCTCTTACTCTCATCTCTCGCTCTCTCTCCCTCTTCCTCCAATCTCTCTCTTATACACTCCCCCTCTTCCTCTCATCTCTCTCTCACTCCCCCCCTCTTCCCTCTCACTCAGTCACTCTCCCCCTTTTCTTCCCATCTCTCTCTACCCCTCTTCCACCCATCTCTCTCTTGCTCTCCCCCTCTTTCTCTGATGCACACACAAACACACGCTCCCCCTCTTATTCCGATCTCTCTCAAATTCCCCACCTCTTCCTCCTATCTCTTTCTCTCCCCTCTACCTTCCAACTCCCTAATGCTCTCCCCCTCTTATTTTAATCTCTCTGTTCCCCCTCTTCCTCCCATCTCTCTCACTCCCCCCTCTTATTTTCATCTCTCTCTCTCTCCCCATCTCCCTCCAATTTCTCTCTCATACTCTCCCCCTCTTCCTCTCATCTCTCTCTCACTTCCCCCTCTTCCTCCCATCTCTCTCTCTCTCGGTCGCTCTTCCCCTTTTCTTCTCATTTCTCTTTACCCTTCTTCCTCCCATCTCTATATCACTCTCCCCATCTTCCTCTCATCTCTCTCATTCTCCCCCTCTTACTATCATCTCTCACTCATACTCCTCCCTCTTCTTCCATCTATACCTCCGATCTCTCTCTCATACTCACCCCCTCTTCCTCTCATCTCTCTCATACTCCCCCTCTTCCTCCAAACTATTCCTCCCTCTCCACCCTCTCCCTCCCATTTATCTCTCATGCTTTCCCCCTCTTTCTCCCATCTCACTCATACTCTACCCCTCTTCCTCCAATCTCTCTCATACTCTCCCCCTCTTCTTTTATTCTCTCTGTTTCTCCTCTTTCTCCCATCTCTCATATTCTCCTCCTCTTCCTCCTGTCAGCACCGGGGTTTCTTGTGTTCCCGGCTGTGACCGTGGTGGACCAGTGGAGGGCGCTGGGTAGCAGAATATAGGAGGCTTGATATGTGACATGCACTGGGGACCCGGGCACAGCGAACCAGAGGGTTGGCGGAGACCAGAAGCAGGGGCGCGGAGTCTAACTTGCCAGCGGTATTCACCAGGGAGTCCCGCAAGGAACTATGGACTTGGCTGCGACTGACAAGCAGGTCGCGGCCCCCTGCCCTGGTCCTCTGGACGCAGGATGGGAGTGAGGACACAGGAGATATGAGAGAATGTCTTTGGAGACGGCCTGAGAGCCGGGGATGATCGTAAACAGCCTGAGAGCTGTGGGACGGCCTGGGAGCCGGAGGTGATAGTTGGCAGCCTGGGAGCTGCGAGACGGCCTGGGAGCCGGTGATGACCGTTGGCAGCCTGGGAGCTGCAGGATGGCCTGGGAGCCGGAGGTGATGACCATTGGCAGCCTGGGAGCTGCAGGATGGCCTGGGAGCCGGAGGTGACGACCTGGGAGTCGTCAGTACACAATGTAGATAACTAGGAAAGTGTAACAGAGTCTCTGGAGGTACTTTAGTATATAGTCGACACAGGATGTCGGCAACAGGTGTATATGCGACAATGCTTGAATGCAGCAACTGGTGGACGTCAGGGATGTCGACTGAGATGTAATAGTCTCTATGGAGCACAATAACAGTGAGCCAACCCAGGTGTTGACGGGGACTGTCGACAGGATCAGGACAAGATGGTGAAATCACTGATATTGGTAACTGGCTTAAGAGCCAGAGAGGTGCTCAGCGAGACACCTGATACTCGACCGCAGGGATGGTATTAGCAGGAGTCTCTGGAGATGAAAGGAACCAGGTAAGTAGCAGCAGGACACTTGGAGATGGGATCACTGGAGACTGGATAGCCAGGAGCCTTGGAATTCTCTGTCTCTGGAGTAACCACACAGGAAGCAGAATGAACATTTGTTCAAGGCAAGGAGGACTCTGGGAAGCTGGCTTATATTCCTCCAGGTGATTGCTTGATTCTCTGCAGCTTGCAGCAGCAGACAGAACCAGGAAGTATGCCTTGAGTTACCTGGGATCATGTGACTGGTGCTGAACTCAGGGAGCTTCACATGAGTTCTAATCACTAAAAATGCAGAGCAGCTGCAACAGCAGCAGCTAGGAAACAAACAGGCATAGAAACCTCAGGAAATAACTGTGAACCAAGTCAGGTTCATGACACCTCCCTTCTCTCTCTCACTCTCCCCGTTTTACTCTCCATTCTCTCATACTGTGTCCCTCTTCCTCCCTTCTCTCTCTCTCACCCTCTTACTCTCCCCTCTCTCATACTGTACCCCTCTTCCTCCCATATCTCCCTCCCTCTGTCCACCTCTTCCTCCCATCTCTCTCTCATACTCATCCTCTTTTTCCCTTTACCTCTCTCTCTCTTGCCCCCTCCCTTCCTCTCATCTCTATCTTCCCTCTCCCCTTATGCTCATCACTCTCTTATACCCTCCCCCTCTTCCTTCCATCTATCCCTCTCTATCATACTTTCCCTCTTTTCCTCCTCTCTCTCATACTCCCCCCTTATTCTTTCTATATATTCCTACCTCTCTCCTCCTCTTCCTCCTATCTCTCTCACTCTCCCCTTCTTACTCCCTTCTCTCTCTCACTCTTCCCCTTTTACTTTCATACTTTCCCCCTCTCCCCCCTTCTCTCTCTCACTCTGCCTCTTACTCCCATCTCTATATCACTCTCCTCCTCTTCTCCGATCTCTCTCTTCCCCTCTTCCTCCTATCTCTCTCCCCTTTTCCTCCCATCTCTCTCCCTCTATCTCTTCCATCTCTCTATCATGCTCTCCCCTTCTTTCTCCCATATCTCTCATATCCCCCCTCTTCCTCTCATCTTGTTCCCCCTCTTCCTCCCATCTCTCTCACTCTCCCCCTCTTCCTCCCATCTCTCTCTCACTCTTCCCCTCTTACGCTCACCTCTTTCATACTTTCCCTCTCTTCCTCCCTTCCCTCTGTCACTCAGTCACTCTCCCCCTTTTCTTCCTATCTCCCTTCTCTCTCTACCCCTCTTCCACCTATCTCTCTCTTGCTCTCCCCCTCTTCCTCCCATCTCTATATCACTCTCCCCATCTTCCTCTCATCTCTCTCTCTCAATATCCCCCTCTTGCTCTCATACTCCCTCCTCTTCCTCCCATCTATCTCTTCCCTCTTCCTCCCATCTCTTTCTCATACTCCCCCCTCTTCCTCCCAACTATTCCTCCCTCTCTCCCCCTCTTCCTCCCATTTCTCTCTCATGCTTTCTCCCTCTTTTGCCAATCTCACTCATACTCTCCCCCTCTTCCTCCGATCTCTCATACTCTCCCCCTCTTCCTCCAATCTCTATCACTCCCCCCTATTCTTTTATTCTCTCTGCTCTCCCTCCCCCCTCTTCCTCAGATATCTCCCTCTCTCTACCTCCCATTTGTTTCTCTAATACTCTCCCCCTCTTCCTCCCTCCTCTCTCTCTCACTCTCCCCTTCTTACTCTCATCTCTCTTTCTTACTCTTCCCCTTTTCCTCCATCCTCTCTCTCTCACTCTCCCCTTCTTACTCCCATCTCTCTTTCATACTCTCCCCCTCTTCCTCCTCTCTCTCTCACTCTCCCCTTCTTACTCTCATCTCTCTTTCATACTCTCCCCCTCTTCCTCCCTCCTCTCTCTCCCACTCTCCCCTTCTTACTCTCATCTCTCTTTCTTACTCTTCCCCTTTTCCTCCATCCTCTCTCTCTCACTCTCCCCTTCTTACTCTCATCTCTCTTTCATACTCTCCCCCTCTTCCTCCCTCCTCTCTCTCTCACTCTCCCCTTCTTACTCTCATCTTTCTTTCATACTCTCCCCCTCTTCCTCCCTTCTCTCTCTCACTCTTCCTCTTCCTCCTTTTGCTCTCTCACACTCCAGTCACCAGCTGCAGGAGCCAGGTGTGGCACAGAAAAGTAGAAGCTGGCAGAGGGGGTTAGTGAGGCATTTGTTACAGGGAGGGGGTAGTGTCCAGAATCTGCAGATCAGCAGATAAATGACCCCTTAGGCTTTCTGTGGTTTGGGAGTGTTGAGAACTTCAACAGTTAAACGGAGGAGTCCTTGGCCCTGTCTTCCATCCTCTTATATCTTCTTCAAACATTATTCCTCAAATGTCAAACATAATAAAGCAGAATTGAATGTATAATATCTCTGGCTGTAGCTGTGGATTCCCAATACTTATTGACAAGCCGACATTGATGTTTTATTCCCGTCTGTTTATTGATGGTGCAGAAATGGGAAATCCTGCTCTTTGGATTGATTGAGCTTTCTGACATGTCAGCGACTTTGATGAATACTTTCCATGTATTGGGGCTCAGTAATGAATGTGCGCGGTGCTAAAGTCGCCCAGATTGGTGCACACACAAACAAAACTCTTTATTATTTTCTTTTTCTACTTCTTTTCAATTTGTTTCTAGTTTTTTATTTTTTATTTCACAAGGTTTTTTGTAGACCCTGCGTCTGGAAGCCCAAGTTCCGGCATCCGATGAGCTGTAAGTGTTTTCCTTGGCACTGGCCGGCCAATAACTGTTCTGTCATAATATTCAGTATAATGTCAGAAACATCAGGGGGTATCATACCAGATACCCCAGATAGGGGGCAGTCCGCTCACAAACAAGCATACCACTCTGCCAATGGGCAAATATCAGCATTTCCATCTGTAAACGTAGCTTCTTGTGGTTCCCTGGTGTTTATCTGTGTGTATGACTGTGGGGGAGCTGAGACACCTGAGCATCTGAATACACTACTAGACACACCCGCACTACTACCATAACAGGCATGTATGTCGGCCCATCTGTCTGTCACCAACCAGGAATGCCCAATACAGTTTCCATACAGTTCTATGAGTGTGCGTCAGAAAAACTGCAACTCTAACAATTGTGACCCATGTGCAGTGCAAAAAAAATTAAATCACACAACTACGATGTCATCGGTGCATTTACAGAAGAATCGTGTGCGACTCAGCGCTGGTCCTATAATTCATGAATGTATCGGACTTAAACCAAATGTATAATAGACGTTTATTTCATTGTTCAGAAATGAAAGTAACATCCAGTTCTGCTCTGGGATAAAGGGAGAGACAGAAATATATAGAGATGTACGGGCTCGCATTTCCCAGATGGGTATCTGAGCCCGGATCTGAGCAGCCTGACTCGGTACCTATCGCAGTATATAATTCCAGTCTGCTGTTGCCAATGGCTACCAGTACCTATCGCAGTAAATAATTCCAATCAGCTGTTGCCAATGGCTACCAGTACCTATCACAGTATATAATTTCAGTCTGCTATTGCCACTGCCTACCAGTACCTATCGCAGTATAAATTTCAAGTCCAGAGATGATTTGCTTTTTTTGTGTCAGGTCCCAAACAAACCAATCATTTCAGCCACAATTTTATAGGCCCTGTCGCTGAAATGATTGGTTTGTTAAATTGTGCGTGTCCTATTTCCGCAACATAAGGGTGAGTGGGAGGCCCCAAGGACAATTCCATCTTGCACCTCTTTTTTTGACCATTATGTGCTTTGTGGGACCTAGTTTTTAAAACTGACATCTTGTCTGCCGCTGCAGTGCCACTCCTAGATGATCCACGTGTTTGTGCCGCACACTTGTGTGGCTTTGCATAGTTATCCAGCTACCTTGGTGCAACCTTTTGCCTTAAAAACAATATTGTGAGGTGATCAGAATAGACTGGAAATGAGTGGAAATGAATCTTATTGAGGTTAATATAGCGTAGGAGCGACCCCCCCCCCCCCCCATATTCTGCGATTTTAGCCGTTTTTATGCTTTTTTTAAAATATCAGAACCCAAAACTCAAAATGTTGAGGGGGTGTTTTGGCAAAACCCAGTGGAACCCAAACCTGAAGGTAATGAAAACCCAAAACGCAAAAAGTGGCCAGTGCACATCCCTAGAAATATACTGACATCACGTAATGACATCACTGCGCAGGCGTTATGTGATACTTTATAATAAGCCCCTATCTCTCATGCAGGACCTCCAGTTTGAGAATGCCCCAATGGCTCTTTTAAACATCCCACAGAGAAATCTCAATTTAGCGTCAGTATGCAGGAGCAGCCTCGCGCCCCTAATGTTCTGCATCACGCGGGTCCTCTTCTGATTGGTGCATCCCCCACAGAGGTTGCAGCTTTGATTTGCTAATCTCTGGGGAGGATCCTATTAAATGCAAAGGGTGCGAGATGCCGTTCCGCAGTGTATAAACACCAGAAATGGGAACCCGATTCTCGCTGCCCTATGTACAGATCACACTATCGGCCACGGTGAGTGTTGCCCATTAGGGGGTAAACGCTGGATGACAGTTACCGGCCACCAGTAAAACAAAGTAAAGCAGCGAATCCTCCGAGTGCTAGAGAGGAATCTGAGATAAGTTAATGTAAGAGAGGTGTGAAAGGCACCTCTGCGCCATCCGCTGCTCTGGTCCATTTCATTGAAATGGCTAATACTTTAACGTCTCGTTCCATATCTGCAATTGATTGGCCCATTCCATAATGGAACTGATATGGCGCACTCTTAAAGCGCCATAAAGTAGATCACTACGTCCCGTATTCAGCAATAAACACAGCAGATTTAAGAGGTGCCATTCACCACGGAGACGTACCCGTCTATGTGCCAATTTACAGCTGAAGACATCAGGAGATGAGCTCTTCATGCACAGGTGCCTCCCTGCAAATAGCGGTGGCAATATCAGAGTCAATATGCAAACAGGATGCGTCGGAGACCTTCAGATGCTCCTTGTATTTTCCCGCGCAATAATCCCAGGAGCGCTGGGCAATAAGGGGTGGAAGTAAGTCATAACAGCGCCACGGAATATGTTGGCACTATATACAGAAATAGTAAGAAATGTAAATGAATAAAAGGAATAAAGTGTAATGTACTTAGGGAGGGTATGTATCTCACCTACAGGGGCGGACGGAGCAGGGGGACGACGGGACTTATATTCAATCATGGTAATGGAGACGAGTCAGCGACAAGGGTAAAGTTGTTTCACCAAATGAGATTTGGAAATAGAAAAGCTGGAATCAGACATGGAGGACGATCGCGGCTCCGGGAACAGAACGCTAAGAATCACAAAACGAGGCATTCAGGGTTAGCGGGATCCTGCAATGCAATAAGCAAAAGGACACATACAGAGAATACATTAATCATCCCTGTTATATAATGTACAGAGATCCAGCAATTAATAACCAGACATCTCTATGGCGCAGGAGTAAGCAAAGGCGCAAACTTCTGTGCAATCACCAAAGATCAGTAATATACATCTCTATCAGTACAGAGCACACTGTGTCCTAATACTGCATCAGTACAGTGCACACTGGGTCCTAATACTGCGTCAGTACAGTGCACACTGGGTCCTAATACTGCGTCAGTACAGTGCACACTGGGTCCTAATACTGCGTCAGTACAGTGCACACTGTGTCCTAATACTGCGTCAGTACAGTGCACACTGCGTCCTAATACTGCATCAGTACAGTGCACGCTGTGTCCTAATACTGCATCAGTACAGTGCACACTGCGTCCTAATACTGCGTCAGTACAGTGCACACTGGGTCCTAATACTGCGTCAGTACAGTGCACACTGGATCCTAATACTGCGTCAGTACAGTGCACACTGCGTCCTAATACTGCGTCAGTACAATGCACGCTGTGTCCTAATACTGCGTCAGTACAGTGCACACTGGGTCCTAATATTGCGTCTGTACAGTGCACACTGGGTCCTAATACTGCGTCAGTACAGTGCACACTGCGTCCTAATACTGCGTCAGTACAATGCACGCTGTGTCCTAATACTGCGTCAGTACAGTGCACACTGGGTCCTAATATTGCGTCTGTACAGTGCACACTGCGTCCTAATACTGCGTCAGTACAATGCACGCTGCATCCTAATACTGCATCAGTACAGTGCACGCTGCGTCCTAATACTGCATCAGTACAGTGCACACTGGATCCTAATACTGCATCAGTACAGTGCATACTGTGTCCTAATACTGCGTCAGTACAGTGCACACTGGGTCCTAATACTGCGTCAGTACAGTGCACACTGGGTCCTAATACTGCATCAGTACAGTGCATACTGTGTCCTAATACTGCGTCTGTACAGTGCACACTGCGTCCTAATACTGCATCAGTACAGTGCACACTGGGTCCTAATATTGCATCTGTACAGTGCACACTGTGTCCTAATACTGCATCAGTACAATGCACGCTGTGTCCTAATACTGCGTCAGTACAGTGCATACTGCGTCATAATACTGCATCTGTGCAAACTCACACTGCATCCTAATAATGCGTCAGTACAGTGCACGCTGTGTCCTAATATGCGTCTGTACAGTGCACGCCGTGTCCTAATATTGCGTCTGTACAGTGCACGCTGTGTCCTAATATTGCGTCTGTACAGTGCACGCTGTGTCCTAATACTGCGTCAGTACAGTGCACGCTGTGTCCTAATACTGCATCAGTACAGTGCACACTGAGTCCTAATACTGCGTCAGTACAATGCACGCTGTGTCCTAATACTGCGTCAGTACAGTGCATGCTATGTCCTAATACTGCGTCAGTACAATGCACGCTGTGTCCTAATACTGCGTCAGTACAGTGCATACTGCATCATATTACTGCGTCAGTACAATGCATACTGTGTCCTAATACTGCGCCAGTACAGTGCCCACTGGGTCCTAATATTGCGTCTGTACAGTGCACGCTGTGTCCTAATACTGCATCAGTACAGTGCACTCTGTGTCCTAATACTGCATCAGTACAGTGCATACTGCATCCTAATACTGCATCAGTACAGTGCACACTGGGTCCTAATATTGCGTCTGTACAGTGCACGCTGTGTCCTAATCCTGCATCAGTACAGTGCACGCTGTGTCCTAATACTGCGTCAGTACAATGCATACTGCATCCTAATACTGCGTCAGTACAGTGCACACTGCATCCTAATACTGCGTCAGTACAATGCACGCTGTGTCCAAATACTGCGTCAGTACAGTGCACGCTGTGTCCTAATACTGCATCAGTACAGTGCATACTGCGTCCTAGTACAATGCACACTGTGTCCAAATACTGCGTCAGTACAGTGCACGCTGTGTCCTAATACTGCGTCAGTACAGTACACGCTGTGTACTAATACTGCGTCAGTACAATGCACACTGTGTCCTAATACTGCATCAGTACAGTGCACACTGCGTCCTAGTACAATGCACACTGTGTCCTAATACTGCGTCAGTACAGTGCACGCTGTGTCCTAATAGTGCGTCAGTACAATGCACACTGCATCCTAATACTGCGTCAGTAAAGTGCATACTGTGTCATAATACTGCGTCAGTACAATGCACACTGCGTCCTAATACTGCATCAGTACAGTGCATACTGCATCCTAATACTGCGTCAGTACAGTGCATGCTGCGTCATAATACTGCGTCAGTACAATGCACACTGCATCCTAATACTGCGTCAGTACAGTGCACACTGCATCCTAATACTGCGTCAGTACAGTGCATACTGTGTCCTAACACTGAGTCAGTACAGTGCATACTGTGTCATAATACTGCATCAGTACAGTGCATACTGCGTCATAATACTGGGTCAGTACAGTGCACAGTGCATCCTAATACTGCGTCAGTGCAGTGCATACTGCGTCCTAATACTGCATCAGTACAGTGCATACTGCGTCATAATACTGGGTCAGTACAATGCTCACTGCGTTCTTATACTGCGTCAGTACAGTGCACACTGTGTCCTACAGTAATACTGCATCAGTACAGTGCATACTGCGTCAGCACAATGCACACTGCATCCTAATACTGCATCAGTACAGTGCATACTGCATCCTAATACTGCATCAGTACAGTGCACACTGCATCATAATACTGGGTCAGTACAATGCTCACTGCGTTCTTATTGTGCGTCAGTACAGTGCACGCTGTGTCCTAATACTGCGTCAGTACAATGCACACTGCTTCCTAATACTGCGCCAGTACAGTGCATACTGCATCCTAATACTGCATCAGTAGAGTGCATACTGCATGCTAATACTGCATCAGTACAGTGCATACTGCGTCCTAATACTGCATCAGTACAGTGCATACTGCGTCCTAGTACTGCGCCAGTACAATGCACGCTGTGTCCTAATACTGCGTCAGTACAATGCATAGTGTGTCATAATACTGCATCAGTACAATGCACACTGTGTCCTAATACTGCGTCAGTACAGTGCATACTGTGTCATAATACTGCGTCAGTACAATGCACACTGCATCCTAATACTGCGTCAGTACAGTGCATACTGCATCCTAATACTGCATCAGTACAGTGCATACTGCGTCAGTACAGTGCATACTGCGTCATAATACTGCGTCAGTACAGTGCACACTGTGTCCTAATACTACGTCAGTACAGTGCATACTGCGTCCTAATACTGCGTCAGTACAGTGCATACTGCGTCCTAATACTGTGTCAGTACAGTGCATACTGCGTCCTAATACTGCGTCAGTACAGTGCATACTGCGTCATAATACTGCGTCAGTACAGTGAATACTGCATCCTAATACTGCGTCAGTACAGTGCATACTGTGTCCTAACACTGAATCAGTACAGTGCATACTGCGTCCTAATACTGCATCAGTACAGTGCATACTGCTTCATAATACTGGGTCAGTACAATGCTCACTGCGTTCTTATACTGCGTCAGTACAGTGCATACTGCGTCCTAATACTGCTTCAGTACAATGCACACTGCATCCTAATACTGCGTCAGTACAGTGCATACTGTGTCCTAACACTGAGTCAGTACAGTGCACACTGTGTCCTAATACTGCATCAGTACAGTGCATACTGCGTCAGTACAATGCTCACTGCGTTCTTATAGTGCGTCAGTACAGTGCACACTGCATCATAATACTGGGTCAGTACAATGCTCACTGCGTCCTAATACTGCGTCAGTACAATGCACACTGCATCCTAATACTGCGTCAGTACAGTGCATACTGTGTCCTAACACTGAGTCAGTACAGTGCACACTGTGTCCTAATACTGCATCAGTACAGTGCATACTGCGTCATAATACTGGGTCAGTACAGTGCACAGTGCATCCTAATACTGCGTCAGTACAGTGCACACTGTGTCCTAATACTGCATCAGTACAGTGCATACTGCGTCAGTACAATGCTCACTGCGTTCTTATAGTGCGTCAGTACAGTGCACACTGCATCATAATACTGGGTCAGTACAATGCTCACTGCGTCCTAATACTGCGTCAGTACAGTGCACACTGCATCATAATACTGCGTCAGTACGCACCTCTCCACCGGTGCGTTTCGCTGTGTCTGTCCCTGAGGGGTACTCAGCGTAACAGAGATGGTAGAGTCTATGGTGGAGGGAGATGGCAATAACACTCCTAATCTAACCTCCCTCATGGGGATTAAGAGCGGTCGTTTCCCGTACGGAGTGGACAAGAGACCAGGAGATGGGAGGATGAGGCACAGTACAAACAAAGATTCTCCCAACGCCGTCGGTTCTTTTCTTCGAGGGAAAGACAAGACCGATTTATTTGCATTGGTTCCACTTTTTACAGGAGGAGTAACAGCAGGAGTGAAGCGACGTCGAAGGCGATCAGATCGAGCTCTCTCCAGTTGCCGCTCTTGAAGCCGCAGATCAACTTTATTGCACAAGGAAATTAGATCTGTCAGGGTGGTAGGTGTATCATGGGTGGCCAGTTCATCTTTGAGGCGACCGGCTAGGCCATTCCAGAAACCAGAAACGAGGGCCTCTTCATTCCATTCTAACTCAGATGCTAGCGTCTGGAATTGTACAACATATTGACCCACTGATCTGCTACCTTGACGAATTCTCAGAATCTCTGTAGCAGCAGATGATACTCAACCTGGTTCGTCAAATATTCGCCGGAAGGAAGTGATAAAACCGTCATAATTATTCAAAAGAGGATCTGCTCGTTCCCACAGAGGCGAAACCCAATCCAGGGCTCTGCCAGCGAGGAGAGAAACAATGTAGGCCACTCGTGCCTTGGCAGTTGGGAAGTTGGATGATTGGAGAGTGAAGTGCACATCGCACTGATTCAGGAACCCGCGACATCCTTTAGGAGTCTCATCATATTTGCTGGGAATTGGCAGATGCAGGTGAGGAGGAATAATAGACCCGGCTGGAGGTGTGGCAGGGGAACCTCCTGAAGGGGCTTGCGATGTTTCTGCAGCAACTGGAGGATCAGCTGGTGGAGAAGTCAGCGTTTGTAGGAATTGCGTCACCTGCCGCTGTGAGGACTCCAACTGTTCCAGACGGCCCATGATGCCTTGCAATACACCTGCCAAGGATCCCTGATTTTCCCCCGACTCCATCGGGTCAGTGCAAACTGTCACTGTTGAAGATTCAGATGGGGTCGTGTGATGCTCAGGGACTGGAGACGAGGCAGCAGCAGTAGGGTTAAAACGAGCGGGTTTAATGAATGATGTCATACAGGGACTCAAAAACTTCTTTGAGAAAAGGGCAGGCAAAATAATAATAAAGAGCAATGATAATGAATGTCCAGATAACAATGATGAGGAATATTTAGATTACAATGATGAGGAATGTCCAGATAACAATGATGAGGAATATCCAGATTACAATGATGAGGAATGTCCAGATAACAATGATGAGGAATGTCCAGATAATAATGATGAGGAATGTCCAGATAACAATAATGAGGAATGTCCAGATAACAATAATGAAGAATGTCCAGAGAAAGAAGTGAAAAAGATGGCAACAACAATGGATCCGGTGACTGAAAGAATTATGGAGAATGACTGAGACCTGAAGATTCTGGAACTGTATTCCTGGGGGTTCCAGAGGCGGAACTGGAGTTAGGAATCCAGGAGGTAGCACCTAGGAGTTCCAGGAAGGAGCTGGCGTCCAGCATGATTGGAAAGAAGCGATGGGGTCTATGGCCAATACAAGCAAACGGACACAGCGGGAACAGCAAGGGCACAATGCGTCAGGAGCCTTCCAGGAAGTGCACGGCATGGAAGACTTTTTGCACTGACACTGAGCTACCTAGGCAGATCCCCTATATGCATAGAGGGCGGCTGCCATTGGCTGTCACAGTGGAACAGGTGAGAATACCTGACCTGGCCCAATCCCCTCTTTGCCCTTAAGCAAGATGGCGGCGCTGGTCTCCCGGCGTCTATAGCGCCTTAGAGCGGGACCACACTGCAGACTCCCATGCAGACCTCCACACTGACGGACCTCTGCCTGCCGCCTTACCTGTCATGGAGACCGACACACGCCAGTCGGCGGCGGACACGGACAGGTGAGTACAGCACCCGCCGTGCACCGCCGCGACGGCGTGTGACACATTGGCACATCAGCATATTCACTACAAATGTTGTGTTACAGTTTATGAAACTTTCTATAAGTCGTGTTTTTCCATTCTTATCTATAACATATTTGGTAGGTTCTATATAATTGAATGTCAGGCAGTGGGTACTTTTGATATTGTAATGGTTTTCAAGAAACTTGGTGCGATTTAGAGTTTTTAGTGTTTTATTTCTAAGGTAAATAAATCTAGGTTTGGGTGGTAGTAACTGTCAACAATGTATCTTGTTTTAATATATGGTAATTCTTCTCGACAATATTCATAATTTTATTTGAGTTGCTATTATAGGTAGAAATATAGGCAATTTTATGTTGTTCTTTATCTGGAAAAAAATTCTTCCGTAATTAGTTTTTTGGAGATTATTGCTCCCCTATCTAATTTAATTACTTAGTTATATGCCAATATTAGAAGGTGTTTGGGATAGCCATGTCTAGCCATTACTAATACAGTAAGTCCATCATCTTTTTTGCTTGAATATCGAAAGTAGAGAAATGAGTACAATTCCTGTATAGTTGGAGTAACTGTCCTTTTGGAATATTGTTTTTCCATACTGGATAATGGACACTTGTAAAATGTAGGTAGACATTAGAGCCTACTTCTTTTATATAGTTTGAGGTAATGATTGCATCATTCTCTATTTCTAGGGTCACATCCACGAAGGAAGTCTGCTCTGGATCAAATGTGTGGGTGAAGTGCAACTTTAATTGATTTTTGTACAGAAATGTGTTCCCCATCCCAAATAATAAAAAGGTAATCTATGTGATGGCCAAAGAGGACCAGGCTTGCGCCGAATCCACCACCCCATATCAGTTGTTGTTCCACCCCCCCCCCTAGATACAGGTAGGCGTAACTCGGATTGAACCTGGTCCCCATGGCCATCCCCATAGTTTGTAATTAAAATGTGTCTTGAAACACATAATAATTGTGCGCTAATATATACTGTAGGTGATGGAGTCTACAATACAATTTTTTGGTGTTGATCTTCTAGATCACCATAATTTTCCAATCTACAGTATATTAATCACCTGTACTCCGAATCGATGGGGGATATAGATAGGTTTTGGATAGGTTAGGATTAGCTGAACTCGATGGACTAACGTCTTTTTATATTGGAGTACAGGCTGGTGACATCTAACGTTAGGAAAGCATATGTGTTTTTCCATTTTATATCCTTAATTCATTGTAAAAAGTGGATGATGTCTTTGATATGTGATTTAAGAGTGAACATGCTTGTAAATGTGAATCAACATAAAATGTGAATCAACATAAAATTAGAAGAAAGTGATTGTATACCCTTGTGTCATAATGCTGATTGTATACACTGTGTCATAATACTGCGTCAATACAAATGTACACTGCATCATAATAATGCGTCGGTACAAATGCACACTGTGTCATAATAATGCATTGGTACAAATGCACACTGTGTCATAATAATGCATTGGTACAAATGCACACTGTGTCATAATACTGCGTCGGTACAAATGCACACTGTGCCATAATAATGCATTGGTACAAATGCACACTGTGTCATAATACTGCGTCGGTACAAATGCACACTGTGTCATAATAATGCGTCGGTACAAATGCACACTGTGCCATAATAAAGCGTTGGTACAAATGCACACTGTGTCATAATACTGCGTCGGTACAAATGCACACTGTGTCATAATACTGCGTCGGTACAAATGCACAATGTGTCATAATAATGCGTCGGTACAAATGCACACTGTGTCATAATACTGCGTCGGTACAAATGCACACTGTGTCATAATAATGCGTCGGTACATATGCACACTGTGTCATAATACTGCGTCGGTACATATGCACACTGTGTCATAATAATGCGTTGGTACAAATGCACACTGTGTCATAATAATGCGTCGGTACATATGCACACTGTGTCCTAATAATGCGTTGGTACAAATGCACACTGTGTCATAATACTGCGTCGGTACAAATGCACACTGTGCCATAATAAAGCGTCGGTACAAATGCACACTGTGTCATAATACTGCATCGGTACATATGCACACTGTGTCATAATAATGCGTTGGTATAAATGCACACTGTGTCATAATACTGCGTCTGTACAAATGCACACTGTGCCATAATAAAGCGTCGGTACAAATGCACACTGTGTCATAATACTGCGTCGGTACAAATGCACACTGTGCCATAATAATGCGTCGGTACAAATGCACACTGTGTCATAATACTGCGTCGGTACAAATGCACACTGTGTCATAATAATGCGTCGGTACAAATGCACACTGTGTCATAATAATGCGTTGGTACAAATGCACACTATGTCATAATAATGCGTCGGTACATATGCACACTGTGTCATAATACTGCGTCGGTACAAATGCACACTGTGCCATAATAATGCGTCGGTACAAATGCACACTGTGTCATAATACTGCGTCGGTACAAATGCACACTGTGTCATAATAATGCGTCGGTACAAATGCACACTGTGTCATAATACTGCGTCGGTACTAGGGTTCTTTTGAGCAGGTGCTGGCTGCCCAGGAGCCCACATGTATACCTCCCAACTGTCCCAATTACAGCTGTCCCTCTGTCCAGTCCATGTGTGGCAGTGTCCCTTGCGTAGGGGGCAGTTGGGGGGAACCAGAGATCAGTGGTAATCACTGAACAGATGCCATGTACTTGCATATGAGGCCACGGGTATTGCGGGGTTACTGAGTTTGGCTGCTGCAGTTCGTAGCTACCTTTAGTTAATCAGGCAATTGCTGCGGTGGTTGGTGGACTCTCACATTTGTGGAACTTCCTGTGAGCCCATCCCTGCTGCTTATAGCTGCTTGCAGCCTGTTCTCCAGCCTCCTGTGTATTCTGCTCCAGTGGACTCACTGGTCAGTTTCCAGTTTCTCGTGACCGTGTTCCTGATTACTTTGGATCCTCCGGTGTCTTTGTTTACAGCTTTCGTGGTAACGTGAGTCTGGACATTGCAATCATTGCTGCATTCTTTGTAAATACCTTGTTTGTGTTGTGTTCTGTGACTTTGTCATTTGTCATTGGTGTTATTGCTGCCATTTGTGGTTTATTTACCTTTGTCGCATCCTGTGATTAGGCCGATGTTTCCTTCGTGGGATTTTGTTTTGCGACAGGTCGCGGTGTTACCGCAAATCTTTAATTCTTTCTGGGTATGCAACAAAGTCACATTTATTCTGCGGATGTGCCGTTCATAATTTACTATCTTTCCTGTACTTTAGTTTTGGTATCTGGCATCTTCAGTTTTGGTTGGTGCCTTGTTCCCCTGTAAGACCTGGTGGCATCGGAGTTTGGGCAGACCTAGTTTGACCATTCAAATGCAGCTATTATAGGTGATGCCTAGCTTTGGTGGCACCAATCAACAGCTGTGGAGGGATAACAAAGTTAGTCTGAAGAGTAGGGGTTGCTGTGGTTATCATTACAAAATCACGGCTCCACTCATCACCCTGTCCTGTGGGTTCCAGAGATCCAGTCCTAGCACCGGGCACCTCAGTAGTATGAGGCCCCGGGTGCGGCAGCAGGTTGAGGCCCCGGGTGCGGCTGCAGGATGAGGACCGGGTGCGGCTGCAGGATGAGGACAGGGTGCAGCAGCAGGATGAGGCCCCCTGTGCGGTAGCAGGATGAAGTCGTGGCAGCAGGACGATGCCGCGTATGTGGCAGCAGTATGAGGCCCCGGGTGTGGCAGCAGTATGAGGCCCTGGGTGTGGCAGCAGTATGAGGCCCTTGGTGTGGCAGCAGTATGAGGCCCTGGGTGTGGCAGCAGTATGAGGCCCTGGGTGCGGCATCAGGATGAGGCCCCGGGTGTGGCAGCAGTATGAGGCCCCGGGTGCAGCAGCAGGATGAGGCCCCCTGTGCGGCAGCAGGATGAGGCCCCGGGTGTGGCAGCAGGATGAGGCCCCGGGTGCGGCAGCAGGATGAGGACGCGGGTGCGGCAGCAGGATGAGGCCCCCGGGAGCAGCACAGCATGAGGCCCCTGGTATTGCAATGTAATTTAATGGTTCTATAAATATGGAGGAAATAGACTGCGCTAATCCTCATACCTGATCATCAGTGAAAACAGAGAATTAGATCTTTTAGATGCTTTTAATTGTCTCCTCTAAATAGCGGGAACAATGGGCATACGTGTTTTATTTAAGGGTCCATCTCGTCTACTCGAACAGATATAATGGACTTCATTTTCATTTACTCTCAGTCTGAGCTGCAGTTCCTAAAAAATATAAATGGCAATTAATTTAATCAGGTAATTTAACTCTAGCGGTGGAAAGCGCCAGCAGCGGCGACTTGCGCGGCGGATGATTATAGGTGTGACATTTCTCTCACATGATGCCAGTCCTTCTATGATACATCATATTCTTTCTGAAGGTTAAGCTCAGATAACCTGCCTTTGGCATTTAATTAGCTACATATTAAACACTCTTTTAATAATAAAATGATTAAAAATTTTATTGCTTCTTAAATGAGGCCCTTTTAGGTAGATTTAATGAGTTGGTTTCTGTGAGCACTTGTCTTTGTGAATGCAGCCTGGCAAGTAACGATAATAGGCATCACAGCTTGCAAAATCTCTATTTTATTCAAATTATTCCACTGTAAGCATTATGTAGAAGAGTTTGCCTGTCTTTACAATCCTAACTGTTCTAAAGTCATTTTACCTTATTTACAAACTATTTCTTTTCCCTGTAAATCGCATGGAACGAGGTTATTCACAATTTTTCTACGGACATTATTTAACTGCTAATTTGCATGTATTAAAAAAAGTGAAAGCAGCCATATTGATTAATCATGCCAGGTTTAACAATGTTTCTGTTCACATTCAATTGAGCAGTGACACCTAGTGGCCAGCTCATGATATTAATAATATGACATGCATTACTTTACTAAACAGTAATACTGTATCTGAGTGGAGGAGCATTGCTAGTCCAACTAATTACTCTGTGTATGTTTGTGTGCATGCGTGTGTGCGTGTGTGCACGCGTTGGGGAAATATTAGAATAACCAATAATAGAATCAACAATATTCTTTTACGTTAATCTAATAGTCGAGTTCTAATGCCCCCACACCCCATGTACCTAAGCCTGATCTAGCAGAAGGTTAAGTGTTTTATTTTGGTAATAAGAAACACTACAGTGTCATATACCATGTATAAGATGCTCTACTGTATGGCTTAACATGTATACAGGACTCTACTGTGTGGTTTAACATGTATAAAGGACTCTACTGTGTGGCTTAACATGTATAAGAGGCTCTACTGTATGGCTTAACATGTATACAGGACTCTACTGTATTGCTTAACATGTATAAAGGACTCTTCTGTGTGGCTTAACATGTATAAAGGACTCTACTGTGAGGCTTAACATGTATAAAGGACTCTACTGTGCAGCATAATGTGTATAAGGGGCTCTATTGTGCAGCATAATGTGTATAAAGGACTCTACTGTGTGGCATAATGTGTATAAGGGGCTCTACTGTGTGGCATAATGTGTGTAAGGAGCTCTACTGTGTGGCATAAAATGTATAAGGGGCGCTACTGTGTGGCATAATGTGTATAAGGGGCTCTTCTGTGTGGCATAATGTGTATAAGGGGCTCTACTGTGTGGCATAATGTGTATAAAGGACTCTACTGTGTGACATAATGTGTATAAGGGGCTCTACTGTGTGGCTTAACATGTATAAAGGACTCTACTGTGTGGCATAACGTGTATAAGGGGCCATACTGTGTGGCATAATGTGTATAAGGGGCTCTACTGTGTGGCATAATATGTATAAGGGGCTCTACTGTGTGGCTTAACATGTATAAAGGACTCTACTGTGTGGCTTAACATGTATAAGAGGCTCTACTGTATGGCTTAACATGTATACAGGACTCTACTGTATGGCTTAACATGTATAAAGGACTCTACTGTGTGGCTTAACATGTATAAAGGACTCTACTGTGTGGCTTAACATGTATAAAGGACTCTACTGTGCAGCATAATGTGTATAAGGGGCTCTATTGTGCAGCATAATGTGTATAAAGGACTCTACTGTGTGGCATAATGTGTATAAGGGGCTCTACTGTGTGGCATAATGTGTGTAAGGGGCTCTACTGTGTGGCATAAAATGTATAAGGGGCGCTACTGTGTGGCATAATGTGTATAAGGGGCTCTTCTGTGTGGCATAATGTGTATAAGGGGCTCTACTGTGTGGCATAATGTGTATAAAGGACTCTACTGTGTGGCATAATGTGTATAAGGGGCTCTACTGTGTGGCTTAACATGTATAAAGGACTCTACTGTGTGGCATAACGTGTATAAGGGGCCATACTGTGTGGCATAATGTGTATAAGGGGCTCTACTGTGTGGCATAATGTGTATAAGGGGCTCTACTGTGTGGCATAAAACGTATAAGGGTCTCTAATGTGTGGCATAATGTGTATAAGGGGCTCTTCTGTGTGGCATAATGTGTGTAAGGGGCTCTACTGTGTGGCATAAAATGTATGAGGCTCTACTGTATGGCTTAACATGTATAAATGTTACATGTTATACATAATGTGTATAAGGGGCTCTTTTGTGTGGCATAAGATGTATACAGGACTCTACTGTGCAGCATAATGTGTATAAGGGACTCTACTGTGTGGCATAAGATGTATACAGGACTCTACTGTGTGGCATAACATGTATAAGGGTCTCTACTGTGTGGCATAATGTGTATAAGGGTCTCTACTGTGTGGCATAAAATGTATAAGGGTCTCTACTGTGTGACATAATGTGTATACGAGGCTATACTGTGTAGCATAATGTGTATAAGGGACTCTACTGTGTGGCATAAGATGTATACAGGACTCTACTGTGTGGCATAACATGTATAAGGGTCTCTACTGTGTGGCATAATGTGTATAAGGGTCTCTACTGTGTGGCATAACATGTATAAGGGTCTCTAAGCCCATCATTAAAGACCCAATGTCTATACATGCAGCTCAATGTTGACTATACAACAATGCATGTGTGTAGCAGGGGCGGGTGATGTTACTCAGTGTGTTTGCGATATATCGTTGACTCAACGGCACCAAATTTAAGAGGAAGTGTGCGTGTGTTTAGACAACCTCTTGATTTATTTTTCATACAGATGTGGGGGGGGGGGATGCTGGCAGTCACAATAAACATACTGACAGTTGGCATCCTAAATATAGCAATTAGCATCACGGGGCACAGAAATCCCACGTTGCACCAAAGTCATTCTCTCTGACAGTTCTGAGCGATAATTGAACAGATTAAACTGCACTTGAGCGACGGCTCGGCCTCACTAATAAGGAACATTATGGTAAACTGTTGACAGAGCTGTCGGCGCAGATTCCTTCATTTCCCAACATGGAATAAAATGGGAGAAGCGTTAGTCAATGAGATGAAGATGAATAAGGAGACAGGTCGGGGGCAGGTTACATTACACAGACTGGAAGTGTTTTTGTCACTTTCCGTAGCCCGAGGCGCCGGCGGCAGAACTGGTACCTGTCACAGTGATTGACGCACCAGAGAGAAGTGATTCTGCCCAGAACTACAAAGCGTATACTTCAGGATGCATATTAAGCAGCACTGTATACTGGTGGAGACCAGCGTTGCGTTATCTCATTATATTGTTATTACAGTCACTGGGTCCCCGTCACCTATCGCTGCTGCCGCCATATCTCACCGGCTAACAAAAAAAGGGGATATTTTTACAACATTAAAAGTGAACACTGGATGTAAACGCGACGGGATTGGGGTCTGTTACGTCTTAAGTAACTATGACTAATGTGACGCACGGAAACAGGAAACAAATCATGGAAAGGACAACACAGAGGAAGTTACCATGGTCACATATAAACGGAGGCCATCCCAAATTATATTCCCAAATATCAGAGACCTTCAATAGTTCTTAATATTATGTGGATATATTGTATGGGTGGATTGGCAAAAAGAAAAATGATTTGACATTGAGCTATTAAAATAAATGTATTTATTAACAGTTTCTTATACAGCGCAGCAAATTCTGTTGAAAATAGAAGTGATAAAACCAAACTGGGTAATAACAGACAGTCATACAGGTAGGAGGGCCCTGCTCACAGGCCTACACTCTATACAATATGTATTATATTATACAGTATATATCTAAAAAGGTCAGCATTTTTGGATAAAGCCTCCTTTGGGCCTCTCTGTTCTCCCTCATATCTTCTAACTGTCCTGATTTCAGTAGGATAGCCCCATTTGCGATTCCCACCACAGCCCTATCTGTGTGGAGTTTGTATATTCTCCCCGTGCTTGCGTGGGTTTCCTCCGGGTACTCCGGTTTTCTCCCACAATCCAAAAATATACTGGTAGGCTAATTGGCTTTCAACAAAATTAACCCTAGAATGTCTGTGTGTGCGTGTACATGTGGTAGGGATATAGATTGTAAGCTCCACTGGCTGGAGGGGGCCCAGGACTTTTCTCTAGAAGAGCCCCAGATTAGGAGGTATAGGGGAAAGGTGTGACTGACCTCCTGCCGCATCACTAGGGGAGGTCATAGTGACCAGTTATGGGAGGAGCTGTGTCAGATCCATCCCCGAAATCAGAGGCAAAATGATCCTACTGTAAAATAGTGTCAGCCCCCTGCAGAGCTGAGTGTGAGGGCTTCTAGAACGGTGACAATGATAGTGAGTATGAGTGTGACCCTGTGGTAGTTGTGTGGGATCACTAGGCTGTAAGTAGTTCCGTCGGCTCATGGATATCAGCAGCTATAGCGCGGGAGGCTGTGCGGCATCATCCCACTAAATTATATCAGAGACAGAATTATTCAAACTGTTCCTTTTTCCTCCAGTACTCAATCACACTTTATACGGCGATCCGACCCCAGGCAAGCTCTCATGTACGTGGTCCCAGTGGTTCAACATAATTACCACCCTGAGGGCAACACATTAAGTTATTCTTGTGACAGCCTGAGATGGGTCATTCGTTCTCAGTGGTCCCCTGTGAGTGTCCGTCTTTGCCTAAGTACAGCTATCGCCGTATAATGGATGAGATATTATCCGTACAGACAGAGGCTTAGCCTAGTATTCCTACACATTATCTATATATAGACATATATACGCCGCGCAGGGCCCGGGGAGGGACGCAGGCTTCTGATAACATTGCTTATGTCGTCTAATTTACAGAATTCCTATCCCCAATAAATAATGACGGCTCCAGAGGTGAGGCTGCAGCACAGTCTACATTATACTTACCTTATACTGGGCACATACGACCCAACTAAACCACCATGTACTACAGTCTGGCCTAAACCACCATGTACCAATGACCCACCTAAACCACCATGTACTACCGACCCACCTAAACCACCATGTACCAATGACCCACCTAAACCACCAGGTACTACCGACCGACCCAATCCACCTAAACCACCATGTACCAATGACCCACCTAAACCACCATGTACTACCGACCCACCTAAACCACCATGCACTACCGACTGACCCAATCCACCATGTACTACCGTCTGACCTATACCACCATGTACTACCGTCTGACCTATACCACCATGCACTACCGTCTGACCTAAATCACCATGTACTACCGTCCAGCCTAAACCACCATGTACTACCAACCCACCTAAACCACCATGTACTACCGACCGGCCTAAACCACCATGTACTAATGACCCACCTAAACCACCATGTAACACCAAACCGGCCTAAACCACCATGTACTACCGACCGGTCTAAACCACCATGTACCAATGACCCACCTAAAACACCATGTACTACCGACCGACCCAAACCACCATGTACTACCGACCGACCCAAGCCACCATGTACTACCGACCGACCCAATCCACCATGTACTACCATCTGACCTAAACCACCATGTACTACCGACCCACCTAAACCACCATGTACCGCCAACCCACCTAAACCACAATGTACTACCGTTCGGCCTAAATCACCATGTACTACGGTCCGGCCTAAACCACATGTACTACGGTCCGGCCTAAACCAGCAAGTACTACCGACCTAAACCACCATGTACTACCAACCCACCTAAACCACCATGTACTACCGTCCGACCTAAACAACCATGTACTACCATCTGACCTAAACCACCATGTACTACCAACCGACTCAAACCACCATATACTACTGGCCGACCTAAACCACCATGTACTACCGTTCGGCCTAAATCACCATGTACTACCGTCCGGCCTAAACCACATGTACTACCGTCCGGCCTAAACCACCAAGTACTACCGACCTAAACCACCATGTACTACCAACCCACCTAAACCACCATGTACTACCGTCCGACCTAAACAACCATGTACTACCATCTGACCTAAACCACCATGTACTACCAACCGACTCAAACCACCATATACTACTGGCCGACACTACCGTCTGACCTAAACCACCATGTACTACCGACCGACCCAAACCACCATGCACTACCGTCTGACCTAAACCACCATGTACTACCGACCGACCCAAACCACCATGCACTACCATCTGACCTAAACCACCATGTACTACCGACCGACCCAAACCACCATGCACTACCATCTGACCTAAACCACCATGTACTACCAACCGACCCAAACCACCATGCACTACTGTCCGACCTAAACCACCATGTACTGTCAGCAAAGAACGACATGGCACACAAAATCCTGCAGGAAGCAGGGACCTGCACACCTATTCACCTGCTACAGTGGCATAACAATGCCGCCGCAGTCCAAGTTTTGGCGGGGGGGGGAGCCGGCACCACAAGGGTTTCTGTAGATTCCATGCGGTCTGGCGAAAACGGCCCCCCAAAACTGGTATTCGCCTTGGAGGAGACAGATGTTAGAGGTCCTACTGGATCTTTAGCATCTGTCAAGGGAGCACAGCGCATACAGTGCTACCCTGAAGTTCTGGATTTCAGGAGCATTGGTGCACCTGTGAGCACTAAGCCCCTGGAAATGAGCATGTAACTCCTGGCAACAAGCATGTAACCGCCTGACAATGAGCAAGAAACCCCTGGCAATGAGTATGTAACCCCCTGGGAAGGAGCATACTACTCCTGGCAATGAGCATAAAACCTCTGGCAACAAGCATGTAACCCCTGACAACAAGCAAGAAACCCCTGGCAACAAAGCATGTAACCCCCTGACAACGAGCAAGAAACCCTGGCAATGTAACCCCCTGGCAATGAGCACTAAACCTTTGGCAATGAGTTTGTAACCCCCTGGAAAGGAGCATGTTACTCCTGGCAATGAGCATAAAACCCCTGGCACTGAGCATGTAACCCCCTGGCAATGAGCATATAACCCCCTGGCAACGAGCACTAAACCCCTGGCAATGAGCACATAACCCCTGGCACTGAGCATGTAACCCCCATGGCAATGAGCATATAACCCCCTGACAATGAGCACTAAACCCCTGGCAATGAGCACATAACCCCTGGCAATAAGCATGTAACCCACTGGCAATGAGCATGTTACTCCTGGTAATGATAAAGAAACCCCTGGCAATGAGCATGTAACCCCCTGGCAATAAACATGTAACCCCTGGCAATGAGCATGTAAGTAAAAAATTATACATAATGTATTTTGGGGGGGGGGGGGGGGGGAGCAGTGCCAGAATTTTTTTGGGCAGGGGGCATAAAATTTCTAGTGACCCCACTGACCTTTTACTCCCATTAGAAGCAGTGAGCAGTGAGTCTTTCCACCAGCGTCACCGTCACCATGACGCATTCATCTGCGCACTTACCTGAACAGGTGGCCGCAATGGCGCAGGAGCAGCGCTGGTGATGTTGCTTGATGCCCTGCCCCCACTACATACCTGACCATCGGACACCTCTCCATCTAATAAAGCATCGGCCTGATATGAGGGAGAGCCGGCTGCGGCCCTAATCACGCCGGGCCCTAAATCAAATATCCCATTTAAAACAACAAATGAAATTGTCTCCTCGCTCAGCGCTGACAAATGAGTAAATGTGAGACTACATTCTGCGCATCTCCCCCGGCCGTAATGATACATCGTACACAGTGCTGATAATTTACTTACGCCGACTCCATTCATTTAATTAT
>NW_028142421.1:26887-70084 GCF_055691185.1 Crinia signifera
TGCCCGGATCTCACTGATCTGTACCCGGATCTCACTGATCTGTGCCCGGATCTCACTGATATGTGCCCAAGTCTCTCTGATCTGGTCATGCTACTGTCAAATTCACGTGCCAGAATCAGGTCTATTTTTGTGTATTTTTTTAGTCATATGAGGTGTGCGATTTAAAAAAATCGCACCCTATTACATATGCGATTTTGTTTGTTCTCAATGTGAAACATCTGGATGCAATTTTTGTATTGCAATATTTTTTGGTCACTGGAAAATGGACAATTTTTAAGGCAATTGCACTCTATTACATGTGCGATTTGCGGAAATCTTGCGAATTGCCTATAATTGGACCAAAGAAATTACACGGTTTTCAAAATTGTATCCTATTACATGTGCCCTCTTATCTCTCTCCAAGGTTTGATAAATCTGCCCCTGTCACATCAAAGAGAGACTGCACATTGACGGCTCAGGACACAGCGCCACCTACAGTCCATCCAGTATAATTCCTCTAATAACACTTTCGGCTTTGGGCAGTTTTGTGTTTTTGGTCAATTTTGAAATTTTTTTGAAACTGGAGGCCAAAACCGATGAAAAAATCTACTGAAAACCAGACTTTCAATTGTAATCAAACATCGATCTTTATTAACTATTTATTTAAAAAAAAAAACCACCCACTTCAACCTTACCAGCTCCTTGGATGTGCAATGGTGTACACCAACTGTTTTCAGAAAACCTTGTCTGCGGAGAAGGGTGCCCAGGGTCTGATTAAGAATCCAGCCACCCTAGGCTAGTAAAAAATTGGCCACCCATTCATTCATCTGTAATTTTCCTTACCAAATTAGTGGTTACATGCATATTGCCATGGGGGTTACTTGTAAATGAATATTGGACATACGTCAGTAAATAAAACATTATAATGAATAGGCCCCAAGTCACCAAGATGATGTCATTGTCATAATCGCTCTGATAATACAAAGTTTTTTTTTAAACAAATCTAAGTTGTAAAATCATTTTGATTTGATTGGCCGGATCAACGTTTAGGGTGTAAAGAAAATTCATCCAGGTTAATGGTTACAGAGCGGCAAACCTGAGGGCGTGCCGTCCCAACGCAACAAGGTTTTCCCCAGGTCTGTGATTGCGCAGTGCTATTACAGCCGGTTAAATAACCGTCCTGTATAACTTGGGCTTGTTAACCTTTGAGGTCAACTAGTTTGAACATACGTTTAATGAAATCCCTGGTGCCGGGATTTATAACGCCGTCTGCTGAATGGGAAATTGGAGAATTTACATAAGCAGGACATTAACCTCTGAGCAGTAAGTAGCATTTTAGCACTTAGCCGCTGGGGACAATAAGGGACATGTTCTATGTATTTGTGATTAGCCTGCCTGGAATCTCTCATCATGACCAATTGTCCCCACCAAGTTTGGCGGCATAATTAAATGAATGGAGTCGGCGTAAGTAAATTATCAGCACTGTGTACGATGTATCATTACGGCCCGGGGAGATGCGCAGAATGTAGTCTCACATTTACTCATTTGTCAGCGCTGAGCGAGGAGACAATTTCATTTGTTGTTTTAAATGGGATATTTGATTTAGGGCCCGGCGTGATTAGGGCCGCAGCCGGCTCTCGCTCATATCAGGCCGATGCTTTATTAGATGGAGAGGTATCCGATGGTGAGGATAAAGGGTCAGGTATGTAGTGGGGGCAGGGCATCAAGCAACATCACCAGCGCTGCTCCTGCGCCATTGCGGCCACCTGTTCAGGTAAGTGCGCAGATGAATGTGTCATGGTGACGGTGACGCTGGTGGAAAGACTCACTGCTCACTGCTTCTTAATGGGAGTAAAAGGTCAGTGGGGTCACTAGAAATTTTATGCCCCCTGCCCAAAAAAATTCTGGCACTGCTCCCCCCCCCCCCCCCCAAAATACATTATTTATAATTTTTTTACTTACATGCTCATTGCCAGGGGTTACATGTTTATTGCCAAGGGGGTTACATGCTCATTGCCAGGGGTTTCTTTATCATTACCAGGAGTAACATGCTCATTGCCAGTGGGTTACATGCTCATTGCCAGGGGTTATGTGCTCATTGCCAGGGGTTTAGTGCTCATTGTCAGGGGGTTATATGCTCATTGCCATGGGGGTTACATGCTCAGTGCCAGGGGTTATGTGCTCATTGCCAGGGGTTTAGTGCTCGTTGCCAGGGGGTTACATGCTCAGTGCCAGGGGTTTTATGCTCCTTTCCAGGGGTTACAAACTCATTGCCAAAGGTTTAGTGCTCATTGCCAGGGTTATGTGCTCATTGCCAGGGGTTTAGTGCTCGTTGCCAGGGGGTTATATGCTCATTGCCAGGGGGTTACATGCTCATTGCCAGGGGTTTTATGCTCATTGCCAGGAGTAACATGCTCCTTTCCAGGGGGTTACAAACTCATTGCCAAAGGTTTAGTGCTCATTGCCAGGGGGTTACATTGCCAGGGTTTCTTGCTCGTTGTCAGGGGGTTACATGCTTTGTTGCCAGGGGTTTCTTGCTTGTTGTCAGGGGTAACATGCTTGTTGCCAGAGGTTTTATGCTCATTGCCAGGAGTAGTATGCTCCTTCCCAGGGGGTTACATACTCATTGCCAGGGGTTTCTTGCTCATTGCCAGGGGGTTACATTGCCAGGGGTTTCTTGCTCATTGTCAGGCGGTTACAATGCTTGTTGCCAGGGGTTTTATTCTCATTACCAGGAGTTACATGCTCATTTCCAGGGGCTTAGTGCTCACAGGTGCACCAATGCTCCTGAAATCCAGAACTTCAGGGTAGCACTGTATGCGCTGTGCTCCCTTGACAGATGCTAAAGATCCAGTAGGACCTCTAACATCTGTCTCCCTCCAAGGCGAATGCCAGTTTTGGGGGGCCGTTTTCGCCAGACCGCATGGAATCTACAGAAACCCTTGTGGTGCCGGCTCCCCCCCCCCCCCCCCCCCCCCCGCCAAAACTTGGACTGCGGCGGCATTGTTATGCCACTGTAGCAGGTGAATAGGTGTGCAGGTCCCTGCTTCCTGCAGGATTTTGTGTGCCATGTCGTTCTTTGCTGACAGTACATGGTGGTTTTGGTCGGACAGTAGTGCGTGGTGGTTTGGGTCGGTTGGTAGTACATGGTGGTTTAGGTCAGATGGTAGTGCATGGTGGTTTGGGTCGGTCGGTAGTACATGGTGGTTTAGGTCAGATGGTAGTGCATGGTGGTTTGGGTCGGTCGGTAGTACATGGTGGTTTAGGTCAGACGGTAGTGCATGGTGGTTTGGGTCGGTCGGTAGTACATGGTGGTTTAGGTCAGACGGTAATGTCGGCCAGTAGTATATGGTGGTTTGAGTCGGTTGGTAGTACATGGTGGTTTAGGTCAGATGGTAGTACATGGATGTTTAGGTCGGACGGTAGTACATGGTGGTTTAGGTGGGTTGGTAGTACATGGTGGTTTAGGTCGGTAGTACTTGGTGGTTTAGGCCGGACGGTAGTACATGTGGTTTAGGCCGGACGGTAGTACGTGGTGATTAGGCCGAACGGTAGTACATGGTGGTTTAGGTGGGTTGGCGATACATGGTGGTTTAGGTGGGTCGGTAGTACCATGGAGGTTTAGGTCAAATGGTAGTACATGGTGTTTTAGGTGGGTCATTGGTACATGGTGGTTTAGACCGGTCGGTAGTACATGGTGGTTTAGGCCGGTTTGGTGTTACATGGTGGTTTAGGTGGGTCATTAGTACATGGTGGTTCAGGCCGGTCATTAGTACATGGTGGTTTAGGTCAGACGGTCGTGCATGGTGGTATAGGTCAGACGGTAGTATAAGGTGGATTGGGTCAGTCGGTAGTGCATGGTGGTTTAGGTGGGTCGGTAGTACATGGTGGTTTAGGTGGGTCATTGGTACATGGTGGTTTAGGTGGATTGGGTCGGTCGACGGTCGGTAGTACCTGGTGGTTTAGGTGGGTCATTGGTACATGGTGGTTTATGTGGGTCGGTAGTTCATGGTGGATTGGGTCGGTCGGTAGTACCTGGTGGTTTAGGTGGGTCATTGGTACATGGTGGTTTAGGTGGGTCGGTAGTACATGGTGGTTTAGGTGGGTCATTGGTACATGGTGGTTTAGGTGGATTGGGTCGGTCGGTAGTACCTGGTGGTTTAGGTGGGTCATTGGTACATGGTGGTTTAGGTGGGTCGGTAGTACATGGTGGTTTAGGCCGGTTTGGTGTTACATGGTGGTTTAAGGTGGGTCATTAGTACATGGTGGTTTAGGCCGGTCATTAGTACATGGTGGTTTAGGTCAGACGGTAGTATATGGTGGATTGGGTCAGTCGGTAGTGCATGGTGGTTTAGGTGGGTCGGTAGTACATGGTGGTTTAGGTGGGTTATTGGTACATGGTGGTTTAGGTGGATTGGGTCGGTCGGTAGTACCTGGTGGTTTAGGTGGGTCATTGGTACATGGTGGTTTATGTGGGTCGGTAGTTCATGGTGGATTGGGTCGGTCGGTAGTGTCATGAACCATCATTTGGGCACCCCCGACCTGGATCATGAGGGGGTAGACACCCCAAAATTCCTAAATACAGCCCAGAGACACAGACACCCTCTTAGCTGAATTCATAGACTGCAACCTCCTGGGAGCCGTGCCTCTCACACTAATGGAGCTATCCACAGGACTGTGTGTTCTATAGTAATAAAATGTGACTTTATTAGATACCAGTTGTTTCGGGAAGTAGTCCCTTGTTCTTATAAGTGTTGTGCCTATCAGGGCATATACCCCTGAGTCTGATAGATGTCAGTCTCCGTAATGTACTGTTTATTGCATGTGTGCAATTTCCTGCCATCCAGTGTGAGTGATACATGGGAAAGCCAGGACTGACCCCCCCTCTCCCCCTGCGCTCACAACCCCCCTGCACAGGAAGCAGCAATCAGCTGAGGGGGCTGTGACATCACAAATGACTACAAGGGGTTAACATGGCTCATTATACAATCCCAAAGTGGACATTTTCCTTATCAGCATAATTACCTGGCCTTTGTTCTAAGGGCAGTCATTGCAGACTACATGTCTCCAAAACCACAGGGGGTCTCCACATAGCTCTGAGACACCTTCTAAAGAGCAGGATTGAAATCCCTCCAATCAGGACACTCCGTGAGGTCACCAGGGGAGCGGAGCATTCTGGGAGGATGGAAGTTTTGAAGAGGGCACGCACCAGGGGTGGGGGTTGTTGTTGAGTTTGAGAGACTGCAGAGAGAGGCGGCTGCCAGGAACCAAGCCTGTCCGCCTGGTGCTGGTAGATGGGGACACAGCCAAGCATACTGCCCCCACCAGAGCATCACAGGTGCCTGGCTTAAGTGTGCCAGCAGGAGCTTGGTGACTTTTCCAGGGTGCCCTACTCCCAGGAGTAGTGATTGGCGCAGGCCAAGATCAGCAGGACACCATCATCGCCCTCCCAGCAACCAACATCCAGCAGACGCAAGTATTCCCTGAGGTGGATATTCCTGGTATTGGGGGAGGGGTTCTTGCTTTGTGTGGTTCTAGTCATATTGGTCTATTCATAACTGTGTTTAATGTAATGCTACCTGTATATATATGTACATAGTGTGGTTACGGTTTACATGTTTATTTAGTCTCTATGTAATAAAGGTTCCGTTGGACCTTGCTATTGCGTGCTTTCTGTGTGATCGCAGAATCGTGTGTGGCCCCAGGACCCGTGCAAAGCTCTAAACGCTGCCTTTCTCAAGGCGGAAAATACATGAGGCAAAAGTAATGCACATTATGAGCCTGGGGTCGTCACAATTGGTGGCAAGCAGTGGGGATCACACAGGCCCGACGTCCGGGCAGAGCCAGGGGTCCGTATCGGTATGCGGCCAAGCTCTAAAGGCGCAATAGTCCGTAACCCAGTAGTATAGAACCACACAGAGCAGAGCTCTTATAAACCTAGCTGGAACACCGGGGAGGAAGAAAAAGGTTCCTGTGCGAGGGCATTACGCGAGGGAAGAATTCCGCTTAAGTGCCTGCTTGTCCAGGGGACTTTCCCTGCAAGCGTGAGAACGGTGGAGTGTGCCGTGGCCCAGAAACGGAAGCTGAAGTGAGGGGGTTCAGCAAGTGACGCTGGCCAAGCCCTACTAGTGCAGCACGTTTGGAGAATGGGGCCAGGAAAAGGACAGAAACGTCTAAAGAGAGGCAAGAGGTGCCCACAGTTGCCCAGAGCAGTGAGGCTCATAGATGAGGAATCGTCATGGAGTCGTCTGGCTGAGGAATGGGACCTGAGCAGTCCATCCACGCTGATGCAGCCCCTCTGGGAGGATTGGGAAGCAGCATATCGGTGGATTAATGTATGGACAGGAGCTACTACAGAGGAGAAAGCAGCTTACCTGACCGATGAATTTGAGCAGTATGTATTTGAGGCTGCTGCAGGGAACCTGCTGCATACGGTGGCGTGGAAGGCTTTTGTCACAGAAGTAAGTAACGCCACGCATCAGCTAATGCACAGAAGCCGGGTCGCTGAGGCCAGCGTGCCAGCACCGGGTAAAGTGGGTCCTGGGAAGGAGCCCGCGAAGAGAACTCAAAGGGAGGAGGAGTTGATGGTGCCACCGGGGTGGATGACCGAGGGGTCCACTACCGAGATCCCAGGTGGGGAGGCAGAGGATCTGTGGCCTGCAGAATCTGGAGCTCCATTAGCAAGAATGAGTCTGGAGGACCTAATTGCGGAATGGAGGCTACGATGCAGCACACCCCCTGAAGGCCGCTCACACTGCACTCTTATTCGATGGGTGTACGAGCAGCAAGAGGACCCGCTACATGCGTTCAGCGCGTATAGAAACTGGGTCCTGTGTCCAGGGGAACTGAGAAGTGTCCAGGAGCAGTTGCAGTGTCTCCTGCATTGCTATGAGAATGCAGAGAGAGTCGCCCTAGCACAGGGGCAGCTGAATTCTCCAGAGTGGCTGGACCAGTGTCAGAGGGTAGAGGCAGAGGAACGTCGGCTGCTGCAGCTTGTGCATCCGCACAGAGACACTGAACTAAATTCCCCTCTGACACCGGGAGAAATCACAGAACTGTTCCCATTCAGCGAGTTGGGAAATGAGGAACGAGCTGTGGAGTGTCCCTGCGATATCGCACCAGGGACCTGGGACTCTAAAGGAGCCCTATCATCATGGACTGTGATTGTGGCAGATGGATATCGGGAAGAGGATATTTATTCCCCCTGCATTGTGCCAAGTAGTGTGGCAGAGCTGGGCACTGTGGCCCCACATGGTGATGATGGACTGGTGCACACGGAGCCCGTGATAGATGGAGCAGTGCCAGTATACAGTGCAGGGGCTGCCCCAGAGAATAGCCCCAGAGCAGAGCAGACCTCGGAGGCTGGGGCTGTGATTGCTGAGTCCTCGCCACAGGAGGTACAAAGCAGTGGTCAGCCACTGCTCCAAGCAGCTAGCCAAAGGATGGGGGTGCACCCAAAAATGGCACCCCAGGAAGAATGGCAGTACATCTTCCCTTTTGCAGATGTGGGAGATGGAGACTTTGAAACTAGCGGCCAGGGGGTCTGCAATGATTGTGCCCCAGCCGAGGGGGCAGTAATTCTCCCTTACAGGACCACCAGCGGCCCAGCGAATGAGGGCATCTTGCCACAGGATCCCCAGCATATTCAGCAGGGGGAGATGGAAGAAAATGTGTCTGGTGTGTGCTCCGCCGCTCCACCCCCCCAGGAGGATTATCCAGGACTGTTCCCACTTAGCCATCAGAGCCAGGAGGATCTGAAGTTAAAAGGCAGGTACGTGACCGGGGTGCCAGAGCAGGGAGTAGAGGCTGGGGTGCAGCGCTACTGTGAGTCCCCTGCAAGAGTGACTAACTGTAATTATGTGCCCGGGGAGCCACTGCAGCAAACAGGCAGCCAAGCAAGCAAACATGGAGGGGATGGTCAGAGGCATAGCTCATCACCCCCCTGCGCCTCAGAGGAAGACACCTCACTACCCAGCATGGCACGAGCAAGAGAATGTGAGTTTGCACCTGGGGCTGTAAGGGAGATGCCAGCAGTGCTGCCGTACAATGCCACCCCACCAGTCCCTCTCATAGCCAGGCTGGGGAAGCAGTGCACCCTGGGGAAGATGGAAGTTTGCCCAGGGGAGGCCCAGCAGTTGTTGTTCCAAGGGCTGGGGGAGGTGTTCGACCCAAAGGGGGAAGCTTTTGAGGGAAGAGCAGGAGAAGGATTGCGGATACCCCCTGCTCTTCTGCAGCCATGGGGTGGAGGAGAATTCCCTGGGCCACTGCCTATTGCTAGGGGCAGGTGGGGGCAGAGTGTGCGGAAGCCCTGCGAGGTGGATGAACAGACAGGGATGGAAGGTTGCCCAGTGGAGGCCCAACAGTTTCCGGGGCTGGGGGAGGTTTCCGACCCAAGTAGGGTGGATGTGAAGGCGTTGGAGGGAGGAACATTGTCGGTACCTACCACTCCTCTACAGCCAACATCAGCACTGTTGTTGAGAGCGGCCAGGTTCCATGATGCTGGTCTGAGTGCGCAGATCAGGCCCCTCCCAGTTGCGCCAGAGGCGGAGGGAGGAGGAACAACCAAAAGGGAAGGCGAGGAGGAAAGCTTTCCACATGACAGGGGAAAACCCGGTCACGGGGATGCGGGAAGGTGTGTTACAAATGGTAAACTGCTGACCTCAGACCCCACTCACCCGGACCAGGAGCCGGTCCTCCCCAAGGGTAACATATGCACACCTTGGGGTGACCCAGGCGGGAAAGGGGTGATGTCGGCCCAGGCCACAGGGGTAGTGGTTATACCTGACCCGCAGCCCCTGGGACGATTCGCCAAACCCAAGAGGAAGAAGGAACGCCCAAAGGGTTGTGGGTTGTCCCGACAGGATGAGCGGGATCATGCCCGCATGCGATCTCTGGGCCCGGTCATCCTGACTGGCTCCGATCGCGGAGCTAGCCCCTCTGACCGGATTTAGGAAGGGGGAGGTGTGTCATGAACCATCATTTGGGCACCCCCGCACCTGGATCATGAGGGGGTAGACACCCCAAAATTCCTAAATACAGCCCAGAGACACAGACACCCTCTTAGCTGAATTCATAGACTGCAACCTCCTGGGAGCCGTGCCTCTCACACTAATGGAGCTATCCACAGGACTGTGTGTTCTATAGTAATAAAATGTGACTTTATTAGATACCAGTTGTTTCGGGAAGTAGTCCCTTGTTCTTATAAGTGTTGTGCCTATCAGGGCATATACCCCTGAGCCTGATAGATGTCAGTCTCCGTAATGTACTGTTTATTGCATGTGTGCAATTTCCTGCCATCCAGTGTGAGTGATACATGGGAAAGCCAGGACTGACCCCCCCTCTCCCCCTGCGCTCACAACCCCCCTGCACAGGAAGCAGCAATCAGCTGAGGGGGCTGTGACATCACAAATGACTACAAGGGGTTAACATGGCTCATTATACAATCCCAAAGTGGACATTTTCCTTATCAGCATAATTACCTGGCCTTTGTTCTAAGGGCAGTCATTGCAGACTACATGTCTCCAAAACCACAGGGGGTCTCCACATAGCTCTGAGACACCTTCTAAAGAGCAGGATTGAAATCCCTCCAATCAGGACACTCCGTGAGGTCACCAGGGGAGCGGAGCATTCTGGGAGGATGGAAGTTTTGAAGAGGGCACGCACCAGGGGTGGGGGTTGTTGTTGAGTTTGAGAGACTGCAGAGAGAGGCGGCTGCCAGGAACCAAGCCTGTCCGCCTGGTGCTGGTAGATGGGGACACAGCCAAGCATACTGCCCCCACCAGAGCATCACAGGTGCCTGGCTTAAGTGTGCCAGCAGGAGCTGGGTGACTTTTCCAGGGTGCCCTACTCCCAGGAGTAGTGATTGGCGCAGGCCAAGATCAGCAGGACACCATCATCGCCCTCCCAGCAACCAACATCCAGCAGACGCAAGTATTCCCTGAGGTGGATATTCCTGGTATTGGGGGAGGGGTTCTTGCTTTGTGTGGTTCTAGTCATATTGGTCTATTCATAACTGTGTTTAATGTAATGCTACCTGTATATATATGTACATAGTGTGGTTACGGTTTACATGTTTATTTAGTCTCTATGTAATAAAGGTTCCGTTGGACCTTGCTATTGCGTGCTTTCTGTGTGATCGCAGAATCGTGTGTGGCCCCAGGACCCGTGCAAAGCTCTAAACGCTGCCTTTCTCAAGGCGGAAAATACATGAGGCAAAAGTAATGCACATTATGAGCCTGGGGTCGTCACAGGTAGTACCTGGTGGTTTAGGTGGGTCATTGGTACATGGTGGTTTAGGTGGGTCGGTAGTACATGGTGGTTTAGGTGGGTCATTGGTACATGGTGGTTTAGGTGGATTGGGTCGGTCGGTAGTACCTGGTGGTTTAGGTGGGTCATTGGTACATGGTGGTTTAGGTGGGTCGGTAGTACATGGTGGTTTAGGTGGGTCATTGGTACATGGTGGTTTATGTGGGTCGGTAGTTCATGGTGGATTGGGTCGGTCGGTAGTACCTGGTGGTTTAGGTGGGTCATTGGTACATGGTGGTTTAGGTGGGTCGGTAGTACATGGTGGTTTAGGTGGGTCATTGGTACATGGTGGTTTAGGCCAGACTGTAGTACATGGTGGTTAAGTTGGGTCGGATGTGCCCAGTATAAGGTAAGTACATATAATGTAGACTGTGCTGCAGCCTCACCTCTGGAGCCGTCATTATTTATTGGGGATAGGAATTCTGTAAATTGGACGACATGTTATCAGAAGCCTGTGTCCCTCCCCGGGCCCTGCGCGGCGTATATATGTCTATATATAGATAATGTGTAGGAATACTAGGCTAAGCCTCTGTCTGTACGGATAATATCTCATCCATTATACGGCGATAGCTGTACTTAGGCAAAGACGGACACTCACAGGGGACCACTGAGAACGAATGACCCATCTCAGGCTGTCACATGGAGAACTTAATGTGTTGCCCTCAGGGTGGTAATTATGTTGAACCACTGGGACCACGTACATGAGAGCTTGCCTGGGGTCGGATCGCCGTATAAAGTGTGATTGAGTACTGGAGGAAAAAGGAACAGTTTGAATAATTCTGTCTCTGATATAATTTAGTGGGATGATGCCGCACAGCCTCCCGCGCTATAGCTGCTGATATCCATGAGCCGACGGAACTACTTACAGCCTAGTGATCCCACACAACTACCACAGGGTCACACTCATACTCACTATCATTGTCACCATTCTAGAAGCCCTCACACTCAGCTCTGCAGGGGGCTGACACTATTTTACAGTAGGATAATTTTGCCTCTGATTTCGGGGATGGATCTGACACAGCTCCTCCCATAACTGGTCACTATGACCTCCCCTAGTGATGCGGCAGGAGGTCAGTCACACCTTTCCCCTATACCCCCTAATCTGGGGCTCTTTTAGAGAAAAGGCCTGGGCCCCCTCCAGCCAGTGGAGCTTACAATCTATATCCCTACCACATGTACACGCACACACAGACATTCTAGGGTTAATTTTGTTGGAAGCCAGTTAGCCTACCAGTATATTTTTGGATTGTGGGAGGAAACCGGAGTACCTGGAGGAAACCCATGCAAGCACGGGGAGAATATACAAACTCCACACAGATAGGGCTGTGGTGGGAATCGCAAATGGGGCTATCCTACTGAAATCAGGACAGTTAGAAGATATGAGGGAGAACAGAGAGGCCCAAAGGAGGCTTTATCCAAAAATGCTGACCTTTTTAGATATATACTGTATAATATAATACATATTGTATAGAGTGTAGGCCTGTGAGCAGGGCCCTCCTACCTTTATGACAGTCTGTTATTACCCAGTTTGGTTTTATCACTTCTATTTTCAACAGAATTTGCTGCGCTGTATAAGAAACTGTTAATAAATACATATATTTTAATAGCTCAATGTCAAATCATTTTTCTTTTTGGCAATCCAACCATACAATATATCCACATAATATTAAGAACTATTGAAGGTCTCTGATATTTGGGAATATAATTTGGGGTGGCCTCCGTTTATATGTGACCATGGTAACTTCCTCTGTGTTGTCCTTTCCATGATTTGTTTCCTGTTTCCGTGCGTCACATTAGTCATCGTTACTAAAGACGTAACAGACCCCAATCCCGTCGCGTTTGCATCCAGTGTTCAATTTTAATGTTGTAAAAATATCCCCTTTTTTTGTTAGCCGGTGAGATATGGCGGCAGCAGCGATAGGTGACGGGGACCCAGTGACTGTAATAACAATATAATGAGATAACGCAACGCTGGTCTCCACCAGTATACAGCGGCTCCCAGTGCTGCTTAATATGCATCCTGAAGTATACGCTTTGTAGTTCTGGGCAGAATCACTTCTCTCTGGTGCGTCAATCACTGTGACAGGTACCAGTTCTGCCGCCGGTGCCTCGGGCTACGGAAAGTGACAAAAACACTTCCAGTCTGTGTAATGTAACCTGCCCCCGACCCGTCTCCTTATTCATCTTCATCTCATTGACTAACGCTTCTCCCATTTTATTCCATGTTGGGAAATGAAGGAATCTGCGCCGACAGCTCTGTCAACAGTTTACCATAATGTTCCTTATTAGTGAGGCCGAGCCGTCGCTCAAGTGCAGTTTAATCTGTTCAATTATCGCTCAGAACTGTCAGAGAGAACGACTTTGGTGCAACGTGGGATTTCTGTGCCCCGTGGTGCTAATTGCTATATTTAGGATGCCAACCGTCAGTATGTTTATTGTGACTGCCAGCATCCCCCCCCCCCACATCTGTATGAAAAATAAATCAAGAGGTTGTCTAAACACACGCACACTTCCTCTTAAATTTGGTGCCGTTGAGTCAACGATATATCGCAAACACACTGAGTAACATCACCCGCCCCTGCTACACACATGCATTGTTGTATAGTCAACATTGAGCTGCATGTATAGACATTGGGTCTTTAATGATGGGCTTAGAGACCCTTATACATGTTATGCCACACAGTAGAGTCCTGTATACATGTTATGCCACACAGAAGAGCCCCTTATACACATTATGCCACACAGTATAGCCTCGTATACACATTATGTCACACAGTAGAGACCCTTATACATTTTATGCCACACAGTAGAGACCCTTATACACATTATGCCACACAGTAGAGACCCTTATACATGTTATGCCACACAGTAGAGTCCTGTATACATCTTATGCCACACAGTAGAGTCCCTTATACACATTATGCTGCACAGTAGAGTCCTGTATACATCTTATGCCACACAAAAGAGCCCCTTATACACATTATGCCACACAGTAGAGTCCTTTATACATGTTAAGCCATACAGTAGAGCCTCATACATTTTATGCCACACAGTAGAGCCCCTTACACACATTATGCCACACAGAAGAGCCCCTTATACACATTATGCCACACATTAGAGACCCTTATACGTTTTATGCCACACAGTAGAGCCCCTTATACACATTATGCCACACAGTAGAGCCCCTTATACACATTATGCCACACAGTATGGCCCCTTATACATGTTATGCCACACAGTAGAGTCCTTTATACATGTTAAGCCACACAGTAGAGCCCCTTATACACATTATGCCACACAGTAGAGTCCTTTATACACATTATGCCACACAGTAGAGCCCCTTATACACATTATGCCACACAGAAGAGCCCCTTATACACATTATGCCACACAGTAGCACCCCTTATACATTTTATGCCACACAGTAGAGCCCCTTACACACATTATGCCACACAGTAGAGCCCCTTATACACATTATGCCACACAGTAGAGTCCTTTATACACATTATGCTGCACAATAGAGCCCCTTATACACATTATGCTGCACAGTAGAGTCCTTTATACATGTTAAGCCACACAGTAGAGTCCTTTATACATGTTAAGCCACACAGTAGAGTCCTTTATACATGTTAAGCCATACAGTAGAGTCCTGTATACATGTTAAGCCATACAGTAGAGCCTCTTATACATGTTAAGCCACACAGTAGAGTCCTTTATACATGTTAAGCCACACAGTAGAGCCCCTTATACACATTATGCCACACAGTAGAGCCCCTTATACACATTATGCCACACAGTATGGCCCCTTATACACGTTATGCCACACAGTAGAGTCCTTTATACATGTTAAGCCACACAGTAGAGCCCCTTATACACATTATGTCACACAGTAGAGTCCTTTATACACATTATGCCACACAGTAGAGCCCCTTATACACATTATGCCACATAGAAGAGCCCCTTATACACATTATGCCACACAGTAGCGCCCCTTATACATTTTATGCCACACAGTAGAGCTGTTTACACACATTATGCCACACAGTAGAGCCCCTTATACACATAATGCCACACAGTAGAGTCCTTTATACACATTATGCTGCACAATAGAGCCCCTTATACACATTATGCTGCACAGTAGAGTCCTTTATACATGTTAAGCCTCACAGTAGAGTCCTTTATACATGTTAAGCCACACAGTAGAGTCCTTTATACATGTTAAGCCATACAGTAGAGTCCTGTATACATGTTAAGCCATACAGTAGAGCCTCTTATACATGTTAAGCCACACAGTAGAGTCCTTTATACATGTTAAACCACACAGTAGAGTCCTGTATACATGTTAAGCCATACAGTAGAGCCTCTTATACATGGTATATGACACTGTAGTGTTTCTTATTACCAAAATAAAACTTAACCTTCTGCTAGATCAGGCTTAGGTACATGGGGTGTGGGGGCATTAGAACTCGACTATTAGATTAACGTAAAAGAATATTGTTGATTCTATTATTGGTTATTCTAATATTTCCCCAACGCGTGCACACACGCACACACGCATGCACACAAACATACACAGAGTAATTAGTGGGACTAGCAATGCTCCTCCACTCAGATACAGTATTACTGTTTAGTAAAGTAATGCATGTCATATTATTTATATCATGAGCTGGCCACTAGGTGTCACTGCTCAATTGAATGTGAACAGAAACATTGTTAAACCTGGCATGATTAATCAATATGGCTGCTTTCACTTTTATTAATACATGCAAATTCGCAGTTAAATAATGTCCGTAGAAATTGTGAATAACCTCGTTCCATGCGATTTACAGGGAAAAGAAATAGTTTGTAAATAAGGTAACATGACTTTAGAACAGTTAGGATTGTAAAGACAGGCAAACTCTTCTACATAATGCTTACAGTGGAATAATTTGAATAAAATAGAGATTTTGCAAGCTGTGATGCCTATTATCGTTACTTGCCAGGCTGCATTCACAAAGACAAGTGCTCACAGAAACCAACTCATTAAATCTACCTAAAAGGGCCTCATTTAAGAAGCAATAAAATTTTTAATCATTTTATTATTAAAAGAGTGTTTAATATGTAGCTAATTAAATGCCAAAGGCAGGTTATCTGAGCTTAACCTTCAGAAAGAATATGATGTATCATAGAAGGACTGGCATCATGTGAGAGAAATGTCACACCTATAATCATCCGCCGCGTAAGTCGCCGCTGCTGGCGCTTTCCACCGCTAGAGTTAAATTACCTGATTAAATTAATTGCCCTTTATATGTTTTAGGAACTGCAGCTCAGACTGAGAGTAAATGAAAATGAAGTCCATTATATCTGTTCGAGTAGACGAGATGGACCCTTAAATAAAACACGTATGCCCATTGTTCCCGCTATTTAGAGGAGACAATTAAAAGCATCTAAAAGATCTAATTCTCTGTTTTCACTGATGATCAGGTATGAGGATTAGCGCAGTCTATTTCCTCCATATTTATAGAACCATTAAATTACATTGCAATACCAGGGGCCTCATGCTGTGCTGCTCCCGGGGGCCTCATCCTGCTGCCGCACCCGCGTCCTCACCCTGCTGCCGCACCCGGGGCCTCATACTGCTGCCACACCCGGGGCCTCATCCTGCTGCTGCACAGGGGGCCTCATCCTGCTGCTGCACCTGGGGCCTCATACTGCTGCCACACCCGGGGCCTCATCCTGCTGCCGCACCCGGGGCCTCATCCTGCTGCCACACCCGGGGCCTCATCCTGCTGCCGCACAGGGGGCCTCATCCTGCTGCCGCACCCGGGGCCTCATCCTGCTGCCGCACAGGGGGCCTCATCCTGCTGCTGCACCTGGGGCCTCATACTGCTGCCACACCCGGGGCCTCATCCTGATGCCGCACCCGGGGCCTCATCCTGCTGCTGCACCTGGGGCCTCATACTGCTGCCACACCCGGGGCCTCATCCTGATGCCGCACCCAGGGCCTCATACTGCTGCCATACCCAGGGCCTCATACTGCTGCCACACCCAGGGCCTCATACTGCTGCCACACCCAGGGCCTCATACTGCTGCCACACCCGGGGCCTCATACTGCTGCCACACACGGGGCATCGTCCTGCTGCCACGACTTCATCCTGCTACCGCACAGGGGGCCTCATCCTGCTGCTGCACCCTGTCCTCATCCTGCAGCCACACCCGGTCCTCATCCTGCTGCCGCACCCGGGGCCTCATACTACTGAGGTGCCCGGTGCTAGGACTGGATCTCTGGAACCCACAGAACAGGGTGATGAGTGGAGCCGTGATTGTGTAATGATAACCACAGCAACCCCTACTCTTCAGACTAACTTTGTTATCCCTCCACAGCTGTTGATTGGTGCCACCAAAGCTAGGCTTCACCTATAATAGCTGCATTTGAATGGTCAAACTAGGTCTGCCCAAACTCTGATGCCACCAGGTCTTACAGGGGAACAAGGCACCAACCAAAACTGAAGATGCCAGATACCAAAACTAAAGTACAGGAAAGATAGTAAATTATGAACGGCACATCCGCAGAATAAATGTGACTTTGTTGCATACCCAGAAAGAATTAAAGATTTGCGGTAACACCACGACCTGTCGCAAAACAAAATCCCACGAAGGAAACATCGGCCTAATCACAGGATGCGACAAAGGTAAATAAACCACAAATGGCAGCAATAACACCAATGACAAATGACAAAGTCACAGAACACAACACAAACAAGGTATTTACAAAGAATGCAGCAATGATTGCAATGTCCAGACTCACGTTACCCCGAAAGCTGGAAACAAAGACACCGGAGGATCCAAAGTAATCAGGAACACGGTCACGAGAAACTGGAACCTGACCAGTGAGTCCACTGGAGCAGAATACACAGGAGGCTGGAGAACAGGCTGCAAGCAGCTATTAGCAGCAGGGATGGGCTCACAGGAAGTTCCACAAATGTGAGAGTCCACCAACCACCGCAGCAATTGCCTGATTAACTAAAGGTAGCTACGAGCTGCAGCAGCCAAACTCAGTCTCCTGGTAACCCCGCAATACCCGTGGCCTCATATGCAAGTACATGGCATCTGTTCAGTGATTACCACTGATCTCTGGTTCCCCCCAACTGCCCCCTACGCAAGGGACACTGCCACACATGGGGCCTTATTCTGGTTGGTGCGGCCGGGCCGTACGCGTACGTCCCGGGGTTTTTAATGATCTGCGCATGCGTACATTCGCTAATGCGCAGGCGCGAACACTCCACAACGCTTACGGACGGGTCTCTACGTGCGAAAAAACCTGTACGCGAGTGTACGGGCATTGGGGGCGGCATAGGGGCGTGTTGAGGGGAGCGGCCGAAATAATGAGGGAAAATGGGCGTAAATATGGGCGTACACGGGGGTGTGCACCAAAAATGAGCGGTGCTACTACCGCACGATCGCCTAAAGCACCGTTCATTTCGGACACAAAACAGGCGGCCGCCAACCGCCAGCTCAGACCACCCCTACAGATACCGCATGCCAGCGTGCGCCTGAGTTTGCTAATTAACACTGATTCCTACTCAAACACATACACCTGAATGTAATAAGCAATGCTGCAGTCTATTAAGTCCAAACCATGATTTCACTACCTGCAAGCCACACACAACACTCAAACACATTGGAAGCTTATCTTTCTATACTTCTCTACATTTAAAGGTTTGTTTAATTTAAGGTAAGAATCTTTTTAAGACCTGCTTATATATGCTAAGGTAGGTATTTGTTAAACAGTTATACACATTCACTACGTGCTTTCATAGACTTTACACAGTAGCACACTCAATCTACACAAGTCGACATGTGTCAACGTGATCACTGTAATACAAACATAGGTTTTGTATTTATGATACAATAACATAAACCACATCTAACACCTACAAAGGATGTTTCAGCAATGTTTTAATCCCATGGCCACTATTTTGCACATTAATTAATTCAATCAATTAATTAATTTTCATAATTATAGTTGAAAGGCAAGATTTGCAGGTCCATATATGTGAAGGGTATGTCAGCGTACACGGACGTACGCTCACTCTCACGAGCGGTGACATAAGCTGAGTTTTCTATTGAAAACAATAGGGACCCGTCCGTGCAAGCTGGCGTACGCTCAGATAGCCGCAAGAAGTAGGTGGGAAGACGGCCGAGAGACGTCCGTAAACGGTGGTGTACGCTCAATTGTACGCCAGTTGTCGGAGTGTAAGGGCTGGCCCGTCCGTGTACGTTGGCGTACGCTCAATTGTACGCCACTCCCCTTTGCCGATGTTTTTGGCCGTACGAATGCGGCTGTGTTGTGGGTGGACTTAACCCTAACGGCCGCGTACGGATAGCGTACGTTAATAGCGAACGTACGCACGTTTGGCCGCTACGATCAGAATAACCTCCATGGACTGGACAGAGGGACAGCTGTAATTGGGACAGTTGGGAGGTATACATGTGGGCTCCTGGGCAGCCAGCACCTGCTCAAAAGAACCCTAGTACCGACGCAGTTTTATGACACAGTGTGCATTTGTACCGACGCAGTATTATGACACAGTGTGCATTTGTACCGACGCATTATTATGACACAGTGTGCATTTGTACCAACGCATTATTATGGCACAGTGTGCATATGTACCGACGCAGTATTATGACACAGTGTGCATTTGTACCGACGCAGTATTATGACACAGTGTGCATTTGTACCGACGCATTATTATGGCACAGTGTGCATTTGTACCGACGCAGTATTATGACACAGTGTGCATTTGTACCGATGCATTATTATGACACAGTGTGCATTTGTACCGACGCAGTATTATGGCACAGTGTGCATTTGTACCGACGCAGTATTATGACACAGTGTGCATTTGTACCGACGCAGTATTATGACACAGTGTGCATATGTACCGACGCATTATTATGACACAGTGTGCATTTGTACCGACGCAGTATTATGACACAGTGTGCATTTGTACCGACGCATTATTATGACACAGTGTGCATTTGTACCAACGCATTATTATGGCACAGTGTGCATTTGTACCGACGCATTATTATGGCACAGTGTGCATTTGTACCGACGCATTATTATGATGCAGTGTACATTTGTACCAACGCATTATTATGACACAGTGTGCATTTGTACCGACGCATTATTATGACACAGTGTGCATTTGTACCAACGCATTATTATGGCACAGTGTGCATTTGTACCGACGCATTATTATGATGCAGTGTACATTTGTACCAACGCATTATTATGACACAGTGTGCATTTGTACCAACGCATTATTATGACACAGTGTGCATTTGTACCAACGCATTATTATGGCACAGTGTGCATTTGTACCGACGCATTATTATGATGCAGTGTACATTTGTATTGACACAGTATTATGACACAGTGTATACAATCAGCATTATGACACAAGGGTATACAATCACTTTCTTCTAATTTTATGTTGATTCACATTTTATGTTGATTCACATTTACAAGCATGTTCACTCTTAAATCACATATCAAAGACATCATCCACTTTTTACAATGAATTAAGGATATAAAATGGAAAAACACATATGCTTTCCTAACGTTAGATGTCACCAGCCTGTACTCCAATATAAAAAAGACGTTAGTCCATCGAGTTCAGCTAATCCTAACCTATCCAAAACCTATCTATATCCCCCATCGATTCGGAGTACAGGTGATTAATATACTGTAGATTGGAAAATTATGGTGATCTAGAAGATCAACACCAAAAAATTGTATTGTAGACTCCATCACCTATATATTAGAGCACAATTATTATGTGTTTCAAGACACATTTTAATTACAAACTATGGGGATGGCCATGGGGACCAGGTTCGGTACTCTTTACCTAGAACGGCGCCCATCGCGGTGATCGCGACATCGCGGGCAGTACATAAACGGCCGCGACGCGATGCCCGCGATCACCGCGATTTTCCCATAGGGAACAATGTTAAAAAGCCAGATTGACCGCGATTTTGCATTCAATGCCTCAATGCCCGCGATTTTCACATAGGAATCAATGTTAAATGGGCTACAGAGCCCAAATAGGCAGAATTAACCCATAAATGTCCCCCCAATTTTTGTACGCCACCCCACGATCCACGCGAACCCGAAGCGTGGCGAGCGCAGCGAGCCCGTGAGGGGCGGCGGTACGCGTCCTCCGACCTTTTCATGCCCTACTATCCACGTCGGCGTGGAGTTGAGAATAGAATAGTGTGGCGAGCGCAGCGAGCCACCGAGCCCGAAGCGTGGCGAGCGCAGCGAGCCCCGCGAGGGGACGCGGATACCTTCACAGGTAAACGCGTCCCCTCGCGGGCTTCACAGGTGTCCGGTTTTCGCCACGGATACCTGTGAAGCCCGCGAGGGGACGCGTATAACTGTGAAGGTATCCGCGGCCCCTCGCGGGGCTCGCTGCGCTCGCCACGCTTCGGGCTCGGTGGCTCGCTGCGCTCGCCACACTATTCTATTCTCAACTCCACGCCGACGTGGATAGTAGGGCATGAAAAGGTCGGAGGACGCGTACCGCCGCCCCTCGCGGGCTCGCTGCGCTCGCCACGCTTCGGGTTGGCGTGGATCGTGGGGTGGCGTAAAAAAATTGGGGTGACATTTAAGGGTTAATTGTGACTATTTGGGCTCTGTAGCCCATTTAACATTGATTCCTATGTGAAAATCGCGGGCATTGAGGCATTTTAAAGTAAAATCGCGGTCAATCAGGCTTTTTAACATTGTTTCCTATGGGAAAATCGCGGTGATCGCGGGTACACGATTTTTATGTACCCGCGATTTACCCGCGATGCCCGCGATGACCGCGATTTTTTACCCCCGACGCCCGCGATTCTAATCGCGGGCGCCGTTCTAGGTAAAGAGTACCCCAGGTTCAATCCGAGTTACGCCTACCTGTATCTGGGGGAGGTGGAACAACAACTGATATGGGGTGGTGGATTCGGCGCAAGCTTACCTTAAGATTACCTTTTTATTATTTGGGATGGGGAACACATTTCTGTACAAAAATCAATTAAAGTTGCACTTCACCCACACATTTGAACCAGAGCAGACTTCCTTCCTGGATGTGACCCTAGAAATAGAGAATGATGCAATCATTACCTCAAACTATATAAAAGAAGTAGGCTCTAATGTCTACCTACATTTTACAAGTGTCCATTATCCAGTATGGAAAAACAATATTCCAAAAGGACAGTTACTCCAACTATACAGGAATTGTACTAATTACTCTACTTTCGATATTCAAGCAAAAGAGATGATGGACTTATTTATGCAACATGGCTATCCCAAACACCTTCTAATATTGGCATATAACTAAGGCCCTTATTCAGAATCGTGCGGTACGGCCCGCGTGCGGCCGTACCGCCGATGTTTTTAGTCTGCACATGCGCAGAGGTCAATCTGCGCATGTGCAGCCCAATTCGCCGCAGACGTAGGTCGTCCGCCGCAAAGGGGGCGTATAGGGGCGTGAGGGGCTTCATACCCTCATTTCCCTATGCATACGCCCCGCGTTTCATGGGCGTTCCCATGCAAACGCGGGGCGTATGCATGCTAATGAGGGTATGACGCCAGTGATGGGGGCGGAAAGCTGACGTCGCCAGATGTCAGCTCTCAGCCCCCATACAAGCTATCACACGGACGATTGTCCGTGTGGTCTCAGCTTGCGGGACCTGGTGGGGCGTGCGGCCCTGCCTTCGATGGTCGCCGACCATCGAATGCAGGGGGCAGCTCCCACCATGGTGGAGGCGTACGCCCCACCATTTTCTTGCGGATCGCCAGCCGTCCGTGTACGGACGGCCGTGGCGATCCGTATAGTAGGCGGGGATTGGTTGGTGCGGCCGGAGCCCCGTATGCGGCTCTGGCCGCACCGACCAGAATAAGGGCCTAAGTAATTAAATTAGATAGGGGAGCAATAATCTCAAAAAAACTAATTACGGAAGAATTTTTTTCCAGATAAAGAACAACATAAAATTGCCTATATTTCTACCTATAATAGCAACTCAAATAAAATTATGAATATTGTCGAGAAGAATTACCATATATTAAAACAAGATACATAGTTGACAGTTACTACCACCCAAACCTAGATTTATTTACCTTAGAAATAAAACACTAAAAACTCTAAATCGCACCAAGTTTCTTGAAAACCATTACAATATCAAAAGTACCACAGACTAACACCATGTGGTTAGGAGAAAAACCAAAAGGCTTTTTTAAATGCAGTGGTTCTCACTGCCTGACATTCAATCATATAGAACCTACCAAATATGTTATAGATAAGAATGGATAAACATGACTTATAGAAAGTTTCATAAACTGTAACACAACATTTGTAGTGAATATGCTGCTGTGCCAATGTGTCACATGCCGTCGCGGCGGTGCACGGCAGGTACTGTACTCACCCGTCAGTGCCCGCCGCCGACTGGCGTGTGTCGGTCTCCATGACAGGTAAGGCGGCAGGCAGAGGTCCGTCAGTGTGGAGGTCTGCATGGGAGTCTGCAGTGTGGTCCCACTCTAAGGCGCTATAGACGCTGGGAGACCAGCGCCGCCATCTTGCTTAAGGGCAAACAGGGGATTGGGCCAGGTCAGGTATTCTCACCTGTTCCACTGTGACAGCCAATGGCAGCCGCCCTCTATGCATATAGGGGATCTGCCTAGGTAGCTCAGTGTCAGTGCAAAAAGTCTTCCATGCCGTGCACTTCCTGGAAGGCTCCTGACGCATTGTGCCCTTGCTGTTCCCGCTGTGTCCGTTTGCTTGTATTGGCCATAGACCCCATCGCTTCTTTCTAATCACGCTGGACGCCAGCTCCTTCCTGGAACTCCTAGGTGCTACCTCCTGGATTCCTAACTCCAGTTCCGCCTGTGGAACCCCCAGGAATACAGTTCCAGAATCTTCAGGTCTCAGTCATTCTCCATAATTCTTTCAGTCACCGGATCCATTGTTGTTGCCATCTTTTTCACTTCTTTCTCTGGACATTCTTCATTATTGTTATCTGGACATTCTTCATTATTGTTATCTGGACATTCCTCATCATTATTATCTGGACATTCCTCATCATTGTTATCTGGACATTCCTCATCATTGTAATCTAAATATTCCTCATCATTGTTATCTGGACATTCATTATCATTGCTCTTTATTATTATTTTGCCTGCCCTTTTCTCAAAGAAGTTTTTGAGTCCCTGTATGACATCATTCATTAAACCCGCTCGTTTTAACCCTACTGCTGCTGCCTCGTCTCCAGTCCCTGAGCATCACACGACCCCATCTGAATCTTCAACCGTGACAGTTTGCACTGACCCGATGGAGTCGGGTGAAAATCAGGGATCCTTGGCAGATGTATTGCAAGGCATCATGGGCTGTCTGGAACAGTTGGAGTCCTCACAGCGGCAGGTGGCGCAATTCCTACAAACGCTGACTTCTCCACCAGCTGATCCTCCAGTTGCTGCAGAAACATCGCAAGCCCCTTCAGGAGGTTCCCCTGCCACACCTCCAGCCGGGTCTATTATTCCTCCTCACCTGCATCTGCCAATTCCCAGCAAATATGATGAGACTCCTAAAGGATGTCGCGGGTTCCTGAATCAGTGCGATGTGCACTTCACTCTCCAATCATCCAACTTCCCAACTGCCAAGGCACGAGTGGCCTACATTGTCTCTCTCCTCGCTGGCCGAGCCCTGGATTGGGTTTCGCCTCTGTGGGAACGAGCAGATCCTCTGTTGAATAATTATGACGGTTTTATCACTTCCTTCCGGCGAATATTTGACAAACCAGGTCGAGTGTCATCTGCTGCTACAGAGATTCTGAGAATTCGTCAAGGTAGCAGATCAGTGGGTCAATATGTTGTACAATTCCAGACGCTAGCATCTGAGTTAGGATGGAATGAAGAGGCCCTCGTTTCTGCTTTCTGGAATGGCCTAGCCGGTCGCCTCAAAGATGAACTGGCCACCCGTGATACACCTACCACCCTGACAGATCTAATTTCCTTGTGCAATAAAGTTGATCTGCGGCTTCAAGAGCGGCAACTGGAGAGAGCTCGATCTGATCGCCTTCGACGTCGCTTCACTCCTGCTGTTACTCCTCCTGTAAAAAGTGGAACCAATGCAAATAAATCGGTCTTGTCTTTCCCTCGAAGAAAAGAACCGACGGCGTTGGGAGAATCTTTGTTTGTACTGTGCCTCATCCTCCCATCTCCTGGTCTCTTGTCCACTCCGTCCGGGAAATGACCGCTCTTAATCCCCATGAGGGAGGTTAGATTAGGAGTGTTATTGCCATCTCCCTCCACCATAGACTCTACCATCTCTGTTACGCTGAGTACCCCTCAGGGACAGACACAGCGAAACGCCGGTGGAGAGGTGCGTACTGACGCAGTATTAGGACACAGCGTGCACTGTACTGACGCAGTATTAGGACGCAGTGAGCATTGTACTGACGCAGTATTAGGACACAGCGTGCACTGTACTGACGCAGTATTAGGACACAGTGAGCATTGTACTGACGCAGTATTATGATGCAGTGTGCACTGTACTGACGCAGTATTATGATGCAGTGTGCACTGTACTGACGCAGTATTAGGATGAAGTGAGCATTGTACTGACCCAGTATTATGATGCAGTGTGCACTGTACTGACGCAGTATTAGGATGAAGTGAGCATTGTACTGACCCAGTATTATGATGCAGTGTGCACTGTACTGACGCAGTATAAGAACGCAGTGAGCATTGTACTGACCCAGTATTATGACACAGTGTGCACTGTACTGACGCAGTATTATGATGCAGTGTGCACTGTACTGACGCAGTATTAGGACGCAGTGTGCATTGTACTGACGCAGTATTAGGACACAGCGTGCACTGTACTGACGCAGTATTAGGATGAAGTGAGCATTGTACTGACCCAGTATTATGATGCAGTGTGCACTGTACTGACGCAGTATAAGAACGCAGTGAGCATTGTACTGACCCAGTATTATGACGCAGTGTGCACTGTACTGATGCAGTATTAGGACGCAGTATGCACTGTACTGACGCAGTATTAGGACACAGCGTGCACTGTACTGATGCAGTATTAGGACGCAGTGAGCATTGTACTGACCCCGTATTATGATGCAGTATGCACTGTACTGACGCAGTATTATGATGCAGTATGCACTGTACTGACGCAGTATTAGGATGAAGTGAGCATTGTACTGACCCAGTATTATGATGCAGTGTGCACTGTACTGACGCACTATAAGAACGCATTGAGCATTGTACTGACGCAGTATGCACTGTACTGATGCAGTATTATGATGCAGTATGCACTGTACTGACGCAGTATTAGGACACAGCGTGCACTGTACTGACGCAGTATTAGGATGAAGTGAGCATTGTACTGACCCAGTATTATGATGCAGTATGCACTGTACTGACGCAGTATTAGGACACAGCGTGCACTGTACTGACGCAGTATTAGGATGAAGTGAGCACTGTACTGACGCAGTATTATGATGCAGTATGCACTGTACTGACGCAGTATTAGGACACAGCGTGCACTGTACTGACGCAGTATTAGGATGAAGTGAGCATTGTACTGACCCAGTATTATGATGCAGTGTGCACTGTACTGACGCACTATAAGAACGCAGTGAGCATTGTACTGACGCAGTATGCACTGTACTGATGCAGTATTAGGACACAGTGTGCACTGTACTGACGCAGTATAAGAACGCAGTGAGGATTGTACTGACCCAGTATTATGACGCAGTGTGCATTGTACTGAAGCAGTATTAGGACGCAGTATGCACTGTACTGACGCAGTATTAGTACGCAGTATGCACTGTACTGACGCAGTATTAGGACGCAGTATGCACTGTACTGACGCAGTATTAGGACACAGTGTGCACTGTACTGACGCAGTATTAGGACGCAGTATGCACTGTACTGACGCAGTATTAGGACGCAGTATGCACTGTACTGACGCAGTATTAGGACGCAGTATGCACTGTACTGACGCAGTATTAGGACGCAGTATGCACTGTACTGATGCAGTATTAGGACGCAGTATGCACTGTACTGATGCAGTATTAGGACGCAGTATGCACTGTACTAATGCAGTATTAGCACGCAGTATGCACTGTAGTGACGCAGTATTATGATGCAGTGTGAGTTTGAACAGATGCAGTATTATGACGCAGTATGCACTGTACTGACATAGTATTAGGACACAGCGTGCATTGTACTGACGCAGTATTATGACGCAGTATGCACTGTACTGACGCAGTATTAGGATGCAGTATGCACTGTACTGATGCAGTATTAGGATGCAGTATGCACTGTACTGATGCAGTATTAGGATGCAGTGTGCATTGTACTGACGCAGTATTATGACACAGTATGCACTGTACTGACGCAGTATTAGGACACAGTGTGCATTGTACTGATGCAGTATTAGGACGCAGTATGCACTGTACTGATGCAGTATTAGGACGCAGCGTGCATTGTACTGATGCAGTATTAGGACGCAGCGTGCATTGTACTGATGCAGTATTAGGACGCAGCGTGCATTGTACAGATGCAGTATTATGACGCAGTATGCACTGTACTGACGCAGTATTAGGATGCAGTATGCACTGTACTGACGCAGTATTAGGATGCAGTGTGCATTGTACTGACGCAGTATTATGACACAGTATGCACTGTACTGACGCAGTATTAGGACACAGTGTGCATTGTACTGATGCAGTATTATGACACAGTGGAGGTTATTCTGATCGTAGCGGCCAAACGTGCGTACGTTCCATATTAACGTACGCTCTCCGTACGCGGCCGTTGGGGTTAAGTCCACCCACAAGTCAGCCGCATACGTACGGCCAGAAACAACATCAAAGGGGAGTGGTGTACAATTGAGCGTACGCCAACGTACACGGACGGACCAGCCCTTACACTCCGATAACTGGCGTACAACAGAGCGTACGCCACCGTTTACGGACGTCTCTCGTCCGTCTTCCCACCGACTTCTTGCGGAGATCTGAGCGTACGCCAGCTTGCACGGACGGGTCCCTATTGTTTTCAATGGAAAACTCAGCTTATGTCACCGCTCGTGAGAGTGAGCGTACGTCCGTGCACGCTGGCATACCCTTCACATATATGGACCTGCAAATCTTGCCTTTCAACTACAAATCAGACAATTAATTAATTATTCTAATTGTTATTCAATTATTGTTTTCTATTAACTCAATTGTCTACCTTAATAAAGACCCTAATAAAACAACATTTTAACCCTCATTACATGTATATTTGTTATGTTCTAATGTGGCATTTTATTCACTATCTATGTGTCCCCATATTGCTGTTAATTGTACATCAAGTTATGTTGGTGTTTGTGTATATGTACTAAATTATGTCCATAATTACTTTGTCCACAATGTGTAACATGTATACCTACCCTGATGTTATGTGTGATGTTTTAATCGAACAACATTAAACATTCATGCATTTTCACTATGTGTTATTTTACTCAAAAACACACACATTCACACATCAATCATTACCCCTCACCTCAAATTACAAATATAACTTACATTACACATCTGTATGTACCTACCCTTACAAGCCCTCTAACATATTTATTATTAAAAACACAGGCAATTTATAACAGAATATAAACTTTTATTTTTAACAAACATAATAAGGGGGTTGGGGGGGGGATAAAAATAAATTAAATGCGGGCCTCCAGTTGGGCAAAAAGGATGTGCAAATACAGGAGGGTCAGGAAGATCTCCCGAATTATTGCTGCCACCTCCTCCTGGTGCTGTTCAGTGTCTGTAGTGAAGGGATAAAAAAAAAATTAATATATAACATACACAAATGTTTGTTGTATTTGTACATAATAAAAAGTTGTGAGTTATGTGTGAAGGCCACATACATTTTTAAACTACATTGAAGATGGGTCTGCTGTAAACACAGTACTAAAAAATAATATGTTAACACACATATACTGTACATAGTAAATAACATTAATTAAATTACTCCTTCTTGGATGAATGTATGCTGTATCCCAATTGGTAGTTTGGTTTTGGGGGACTCTCCTCTAACCTCACAATTAGGCTGTGCTATTTAAGGGTTATGACATTGTTGCGGCTTAAGCACTCCTTACTATTTTAAATTTAGGACATTGCTGTACAAATTATAGGCCTACAGCTATGTTTGTAAAGCATGCATCCGCATGGCCTCACACACTATTAACAAAACAATCTCTACATTTATGTTGCACATCATGCTGGGAACTGGAGTTACCCAACACCTGGACCCACATAACTACAACACCACTAATGTCGGATATCTCATTGGATGTACTGTTATGTCAATTATTCAAGGGGTGAGGCATGGCCACACTCCAAAAAACCACCAAGGGGACCCTTGTTCCTAGAGAAGGACAGGCCACACCTCATGGTCGCCCTGCAGTGATATGTTGCAACTAATGTTGATGTTGGATACACATATGTGGTTGTTGTGATTGTTTATGTGTAGAAATGTGTAGGTAAACATTAGACACATTATTTACTTACGGCTACTTGAGCCATCCTGGTCGCCGCTGGTTGGGTGTGCGGTGGTTGGGGGGGTCAGGAGCAAGGGGGATGGGATTGGACTTTGGATGCTGGTAGTGGGTGTGAGTGGGGATTGGAGAGGTTTGGGGGTGGGTGGTGGAGAGGTGTAGGGGGGTTGGAAATGGGGTGGGGAGGGGGTGGGGGTAGGGGTGTGGGTGGGAGTTGGGGAGGGGGTGGGAGTTGGGGAGGGGGTGGGGGTGGGGGTTGGGGAGGGGGTGGGAGTTGGGGAGGGGGTGGGGGTTGGGGTGGGGGTGGGGGTTGGGGAGGGGGTGGGGGTAGGGGTGTGGGTGGCGGTTGGGGAGGGGGTGGGGGTAGGGGTGTGGGTGGGGGTTGGGGAGGGGGTGGGGGAAGGGGATGGCGAAATTTGGTGGGTCCCAGCTTGACCCATTGTCTCCTCGTCTTCCTCCTCCTCTTCCTCCTCCTCTTCCTCCTCCTCTTCCTCCTCCTCTTCCGGCTGCTCCTGGGCTGCCTGCTCCTGGGCTGCCTGGTCCCGGGCTGCCTGCTCCCTGGTTTCTATTCGGGCTCTTGCCCGTGCTGAAATGTTCATGTTGATGGCATAGAAATCGAAGATTGGGTTTCATAAAAAAGGGGGAAAGAAAAATTCACATTAGTCATGCTCATAACCTTCCAAATTATCATTGCTGTTATATTTCAGACATTTATCATGCAAACTAATTGATATGCTACACCCAAAAACTGAGCAACTACTTAAACCCCCCCTATACACCCCCTATACACCCCATATACACCCCCTATACACCCCATATACACCCCCTATACACCCCATATACACCCCATATACACCCCATATACACCCATATACACCCATATACACCCCCTATACACCCCATATACACCCCCTATACACCCCATATACACCCATATACACCCCCTATACACCCCATATACACCCCCTATACACCCCATATACACCCCCTATACACCCATATACACCCCCTATACACCCCCTATACACCCATATACACCCCCTATACACCCCATATACACCCATATACACCCACATACTCAGGAACATATTTATAAAAAGTACAGAAATCATTTGCAAAAAAACCGCAGACATACTAGTCATAAAAACTTACATGGGCCCCAGGTGACGGTCCATGACCTCAACCAAGGCCAACAGCTCCTGTGTCGAAAACGCCCTAGCCCTGGTTGAAGTCATAGTGGCAATGGCGCAGTTAATAATTGCAGGTACATATATCACTTTTGGTGCTTGCTGATTGGTGTAAAAAATTGTTTGTTTGGTATTAACTTTATTAATCCTTCTTACATTAACAAACTGGATGCGAATAGAAACTTACGCGGACCGTTCCGATATACACACACCATAACCAACAGCATGCATTCAATGTATAGAGAGGAACTGTATATACAGTGTGCGTAAAAGAATACACGCAACCGTCTACTAATAAATACGCTGCTAAAAGGGGCACAATACACCCATTTCCATGGAGAGACGTACTGTATATACAGTGTGCGTAAAAGAATACACGCAACCGTCTACTAATAAATACGCTGCTAAAAGGGGCACAATACACCCATTTCCATGGAGAGACGTACTGTATATACAGTGTACGTAAAATAATACACGCAACCGTCTACTAATAAATACGCTGCTAAAAGGGGCACAATGCAACATGTTGGTGTATGACAATTTCATACTCATTACATATGTAAGGAAAGCATTATAACGTGATGTTTTGAAATGTGACTCACAAAGCATACACGAACTCCAACAGATACCAGCTGACAACACTCATCATTGGAATGACAGGTGCACACATTTCACGATGTAGCACACAATGCTCCACAACCTGTGTATGTGCATATACAGGTGATTGATCAGGTGCGTGGAGACCTGCGTAATTTAAGTGGCAATTATCGGCGGGAAATATCGGCGTAAATTAGCAAGTACATTGCGGGGAAAAATATACGCCCCCTTGTTCATGGCGGGAGATTAACATATAAATATTCAGTCAGATGCAGGCCAGAATTGCTGCAAACATGTCTAACTCAGACGATTCCGCAGCTGAGGACGCTCTACAGAGAGCACAAGCAGAATCCATGCTTGAATCTTTACAGAAGAGGGAACAGGAGCGGAGAAGGAGGGCTCAAGAGAGAAGTAGCCTGCAAGACCAAGCGGGCTCCTCACTAACAGGCCCTGTTCAACCTCCACCAGCTCCACAAGGGCCAAGCAACCAGCCAGAACAAGAGGTTGCATCTCTCCAAACAGGTGTGACCCAGCAGGTGCATGTTGAGAGAACTGGGGCCACCAGAAAACGAGCTGCAACATCTAGGGTGAGGACTGAGCAGGATACCACCACCAAAAAGAGAAACCCTGCATTTGTAGAGGCAGAATTAAGAATTTTAGTGCCCAGAGCACGCGAATGGATCGAATTGCCAACCAGGAAGCCGGGTGCCAGTGCAAGGAGAAACCTTTGGGACAAGATCACAGAGGAAGTGAACCAGGTGTCACCAGTGGTCAGAGATTGGCTATCGGTGAAGAAAAGGCAAGTGTGTTTGTCCCCCTGATAATGTCATATGTGTGTACATATGTTACATGTATGTTTTGAGAATAATAGAAAGGTGTGTTTGTAGATAGTGCTACACTTCAATGTCACATGTGAACACAACCATGTCTAATAACCCACATTGATATATGAAACATGCACCATTGGTGTGATGTGAGGTTATGGGCACAGTTCTGCTCATGTGAAGTATGTGAAGTATGTGATGGGACAAGAGAAAGTGTGTTTTGGAAAGAGTTGTTGTAAAGGTGCCCATACACGTTACAATTATTGTATACAATATTGTATACAATATCGCATCTCATAGCATATCCGTTTAGCGATGAGTACAAAAAGTATGTGCAGCACATACTTTTTGACTAGATCTCATCTCATCTGATCTCATTGCAAAACCGATATGCTATGAGATGCAATATTGTATACAATAATTGTAACGTGTATGGGCACCTTTACATGTTCCATATGATGCAACTGAAACAAGAATGAGCAAACTGTGCACATGTAGCTGGTGAGAAACTACACATCCCAGTATGCCATCCCATAGTTAAATGACTCCATAATAACCACACTGTCAAGCTATGGTGGAATGTGTAGTTTCACAACAGGTGGAGGTGCCTAATTTGGCCATGGATGATGTCATTTCTGCATAGTGATCTATGTATGTGCATTTAGTGGCCTAATGAATGAGATGAGACACTGAAATGCCTCCTAATGGAGACATTAATGTGTGTGTGGGACACATATGGCTAAAAAACATCAGATCACCCACACTAGGAAATGTCACGTAGTCATGATGTTCACTAGCACAGTGGTGCACATATCTCATGGTGATATTTGTATTTTTAAACTTATAGGTGGACTTCAAAAGTACACTGAAGAGGAAGATGACTGACCGGTACAACCACAGCATGTCCACCGGGAGAGGTCCTATGCCCGATACTTTGGAGTATACCCCCCTGGAGCAGGACGCCTTGGACGTCATTGATGTGGCCGAGGTCAGGGGGATCTCCAATATGGACAGTGAGCTCCCGGCGGAGGTCTTTGATGCTGCTTTTGATGGTAAGTCACAGTAATGCATTGTATTTTGAAAGATATTTTTTAGTGCGTATGTGATGGTGACATTGTTTTCAATTATTATCCTAGCAGAAGCAGAAACCCAGGATGAACCGGCAGCATCTTCCTCTGCAGAGCCACAGGTGGAGCAAGTGGTCCAGCCTCCACTTAGAAGACACCCCCAGCCCCAGCCACAGGAGACATGGGATGAGAGCGTGATGGTGATGCTTGAGAGGATCGAGCAGCAAGGGGTGGATGCTGCGCTCCGTCAGCAGCAGATTGGGGAATTTTTGGAGGATTGGAAGGCCACAAACAGGCAGCAGTGTGAGGCCTTCAACCGCATGAATGACACTCTGGCGGCTGGCATGCAAAGCATTGGCCAACACCTCAGCCGCCTGAATGACATTCTTGCGGAGCTGCTGACCACCGCCAGGTCCCTAAGGGACAATCCCCCATCTGCTGGGCCACCCCAAGCTGCTCCCCAACCTTCCACCTCTGCTGACCCTCCTGTGTCCACTAGGGGAAGACGCCGCAAGCCATCTGACCCAAAGGCCCCTGTCCCCAAGGCCCCATCTAAAAGGGGGAAAAAAGGGCCCAAATAATGAGACCTGGTTCACTTCCTCTGTGGTTGGACCCCAAATGTTTAAATTGCACTGGACATCCACTTCCTGAGTTGGCCATCGATCCATTTTCGTGCCATGGGCATTAAAGTTCTTATTTTGACCTCTACAAATGCAGGATACATTTTTGGTGGTGTGTATCTTGCTTAGTATTCACCCTGGTTGTTGCAGTACGTATTCTGGTGTCCCCATTTCTTTCACCATTGCATTTGCAGGGTAACACATGTTTGGAGATATGCAACCTCTTGTTCTGGCTGTTTTTTTATTTTTGTGTCTATTTTATTTGTTTATTTGATTTATGACATGAAAGTGTCTACTAAGCTGTGATGCTGAACAGCAAATAAATTTATTTTACCAATTAAAACAAAATTGTTGTATGTGTAATTTCTTGTGTGAAACAAATACTAGATTTATGTGTACTTACTGACCAGGGTATTTTTGAACATTTGTTGAAGTGTGGTCGAAGTTTCCCATGTGTAACCCTCTCCATGGCCATTCCCATGTTCCTATCCAACTTTTCCCTGCTAATTAGTTTGTGTCAGCACATGTGCAGAGCAACTTAATAGGTGAGAAAGCAGTTTGTGTGCAGGTGAGGTAGCTCCTACAGTAGTAGGTAAAAGCAGGTCCAGAACAATGCTTTCCTCATGGAGTGGGTGAGGCAGACAAACAAGGGTCAAAAGGGACATTTGTGTAGGAATGCATATGTGTCTTCCCTAAAAAAAGATGTGTGAATCGGCCAAACATGATAAAATTGCTTGTGAACAAACATGTAAAAGTTTTTAAATATATATGATTTGACAGTGTCATAAGCAGATGTAGGAATCCTTTGTTAGAGAGATGTGAGTGCAATAATGTGATTGGTGGCATCTTACATCCAGAGTGTAGTCAAATCCAATTCATAGCAGATCAGATAGTGGTACAGTTCTGTATTTTGGGTACTATACAAAGATTGTGTGCAAAATAGTGGTCATGGGCTTCAAACATTGCTGAAACATCCTTTGTAGGTGTTAGATGTGGTTTATGTTATTGTATCATAAATACAAAACCTATGTTTGTATTAGAGTGAACACGTTGACACATGTCGACTTGTGTAGATTGAGTGTGCTACTGTGTAAAGTCTATGAAAGCACGTAGTGAATGTGTATAACTGTTTAACAAATCCCTACCTTAGCGTATATAAGCAGGTCTTAAAAAGATTCTTACCTTAAATTAAACAAACCTTTAAATGTCGAGAAGTATAGAAAGATAAGCTTCCAATGTGTTTGAGTGCTGTGTGTGGCTTGCAGGTAGTGAAATCATGGTTTGGACTTAATAGACTGCAGCATTGCTTATTACATTCAGGTGTATGTGTTTGAGTAGTAATCAGCGTAAATTAGCAAACCCAGGCGCACGCTGGCATGCGGTATCTGTAGGGGTGGTCTGAGGTGGCGGTTGGCGGCCGCCTGTTTTGTGTCCGAAATGAACGGTGCTTTAGTCGATCGTGCGGTAGTAGCACCGCTCATTTTTGGTGCACACCCTCGTGTACGCCCATATTTACGCCCATTTTCCCTCATTATTTCGGCCGCTCCCCTCATCACGCCCCTATGCCGCCCCCAATGCCCGTACACTCGCGTATAGGTTTTTTCGCACGTAGAGACCCGTCCGTAAGCGTTGTGGAGTGTTCGCGCCTGCGCATTAGCGAATGTACGCATGTGCAGATCATAAAAAACCCCGGGACGTACGCGTACGGCCCGGCCGCACCAACCAGAATAAGGCCCAGTGTGCATTGTACTGGCGCAGTATTAGGACACAGCGTGCATTGTACTGGCGCAGTATTAGGACACAGCGTGCATTGTACTGGCACAGTATTAGGACGCAGTATGCACTGTACTGATGCAGTATTAGCATGCAGTATGCACTGTACGGGCGCAGTATTAGGAAGCAGTGTGCATTGTACTGACGCAGTATTAGGACACAGCGTGCACTGTACTGACGCACTATAAGAACGCAGTGAGCATTGTACTGACCCAGTATTATGACGCAGTGTGCACTGTACTGATGCAGTATTAGGATGCAGTATGCACTGTACTGACGCAGTATTAGGACACAGTGTGCACTGTACTGACGCAGTATAAGAACGCGGTGAGCATTGTACTGACCCAGTATTATGACGCAGTATGCACTGTACTGACGCAGTATTAGGACACAGTGTGCACTGTACTGACGCAGTATAAGAACGCGGTGCGCATTGTACTGACCCAGTATTATGACGCAGTATGCACTGTACTGACCCAGTATTATGACGCAGTATGCACTGTACTGATGCAGTATTAGGACACAGTGTGCACTGTACTGACGCAGTATAAGAACACGGTGAGCATTGTACTGACCCAGTATTATGACGCAGTATGCACTGTACTGATGCAGTATTAGGACACAGTGTGCACTGTACTGACGCAGTATAAGAACGCGGTGAGCATTGTACTGACCCAGTATTATGACGCAGTATGCACTGTACTTATGCAGTATTAGGATGCACTGTGCACTGTACTGACCCAGTATTATGACGCAGTATGCACTGTACTGACTCAGTGTTATGACACAGTATGCACTGTACTGAGGCAGTATTAGGATGCAGTGTACATTGTACTGACGCAGTATTAGGATGCAGTATGCACTGTACTGACGCAGTATTAGGATGCAGTATGCACTGTACTGACGCAGTATTAGGACGCAGTCATAGGCGTGCGCAGCACATTTTATTAGGGGGTGCACTGTCAAAGGGGTGTGCCTATCACCACCTATTGGGCGTGTCTAACACTGCCAATCAGGCGTGTCTACCATCATCTATTGGCACTCGCTACAATATGAAACGTCTCTCAGCCGCACCATAATCTCCAGCCTATTTCAGCTTTAATCTTCTAATTACTCTGTGTAACAGTACGTGCAAATACAGTCATAAACATATATGGATGATGCAGGTACAGTATGTAGTGATATGACAATAGTCTAGTGAAAATAATAATGAAAAACACACATTATTGATTGATGGGCGCTTCTTTTAATGGAATACAGTTCTAAAAAGTAAAAGTCTTTGGTAAAAGGTAGCAGCAGGGAGGTGTTCATAAGGGTGGGCAAAGCATTTGGGGGTGCCTGTGCACCCCTAACACTCAATGTGCGCACACCTATGGACGCAGTGTGCATTGTACTGACGCAGTATTAGGACACAGCGTGCACTGTACTGACGCAGTATTAGGACACAGTGTGCATTGTACTAGGACGCAGTGTGCACTGTACTGATGCAGTATTAGTACACAGCGTGTACTGTACTGACGCAGTATTAGGATGCAGTATGCACTGTACTGACGCAGTATTAGGACGCAGTGTGCATTGTACTGACGCAGTATTATGACACAGTATGCACTGTACTGACGCAGTATTAGGACGCAGTGTGCATTGTACTGACGCAGTATTAGGACACAGCGTGCACTGTACTGACGCAGTATTAGGACACAGTGTGCATTGTACTAGGACGCAGTGTGCACTGTACTGAGGCAGTATTAGGATGCAGTGTGCATTGTACTGACGCAGTATTATGACGCAGTATGCACTGTACTGACGCAGTATTAGGATGCAGTATGCACTGTACTGACGCAGTATTAGGACGCAGTGTGCATTGTACTGACGCAGTATTATGACACAGTATGCACTGTACTGACGCAGTATTAGGACGCAGTGTGCATTGTACTGACGCAGTATTAGGACACAGCGTGCACTGTACTGACGCAGTATTAGGACACAGTGTGCATTGTACTAGGACGCAGCGTGCACTGTACTGACGCAGTATTTGGACACAGTGTGCATTGTACTAGGACGCAGTATGCACTGTACTGACGCAGTATTAGGACACAGCGTGCACTGTACTGACGCAGTATTTGGACACAGCGTGCATTGTACTGACGCAGTATTAGGATGCAGTGTGCACTGTACTGACGCAGTATTAGGATGCAGTATGCATTGTACTGACGCAGTATTAGGACACAGCGTGCACTGTACAGACGCAATATTAGGACCCAGTGTGCACTGTACTGAAGCAGTATTAGGATGCAGTATGCACTGTACTGATGCAGTATTAGGACACAGAGTGAACTGTACTGATGCAGTATTAGGACACAGCGTGCACTGTACAGACGCAATATTAGGACCCAGTGTGCACTGTACTGACGCAGTATTAGGACACAGTATGCATTGTACTGACGCAGTAATATGATGCAGTATGCACTGTACTGACGCAGTATTAGGACACAGCGTGCATTGTACTGGCGCAGTATTAGGACGCAGTATGCACTGTACTGATGCAGTATTAGGACACAGTATGCATTGTACTGACGCAGTAATATGATGCAGTATGCATTGTACTGATGCAGTATTATGACGCAGTATGCACTGTACTGACGCAGTATTAGGACACAGCGTGCATTGTACTGATGCAGTATTAGGACCCAGTGTGCACTGTACAGACGCAATATTAGGACCCAGTGTGCACTGTACTGATGCAGTATTCGGACGCAGCGTGCACTGTACTGATGCAGTATTAGGACGCAGCGTGCATTGTACTGACGCAGTATTAGGACGCAGTGTGCATTGTACTGACGCAGTATTATGACGCAGTATGCACTGTACTGACACAGTATTAGGATGCAGTATGCACTGTACTGACGCAGTATTAGGATGCAGTGTGCATTGTACTGCCGCAGTATTATGACACAGTATGCACTGTACTGACGCAGTATTAGGACACAGTGTGCATTGTACTGATGCAGTATTATGACACACTATGCATTGTACTGACGCAGTATTAGGACACAGCGTGCATTGTACTAGGACGCAGCGTGCACTGTACTGACGCAGTATTTGGACACAGTGTGCATTGTACTAGGACGCAGTATGCACTGTACTGACGCAGTATTAGGACACAGCGTGCACTGTACTGACGCAGTATTTGGACACAGCGTGCATTGTACTGACGCAGTATTAGGACACAGCGTGCACTGTACAGACGCATATTAGGACACAGCGTGCACTGTACTGACGCATTATTAGGACGCAGTGTGAGTTTGCACAGATGCAGTATTATGGTGCAGTATGCACTGTACTTACGCATTATTAGGACACAGCGTGCATTGTACTGATGCAGTATTAGGACACAGCATGCACTGTACTGATGCAGTATTAGGACACAGCGTGCACTGTACAGACGCAATATTAGGACACAGCGTGCACTGTACAGACGCAATATTAGGACACGGCGTGCACTGTACAGACGCATATTAGGACACAGCGTGCACTGTACTGACGCATTATTAGGACGCAGTGTGAGTTTGCACAGATGCAGTATTATGACGCAGTATGCACTGTACTGACGCAGTATTAGGACACAGCGTGCATTGTACTGATGCAGTATTAGGACACAGTGTGCACTGTACAGACGCAATATTAGGACCCAGTGTGCACTGTACTGATGCAGTATTAGGACGCAGCGTGCACTGTACTGATGCAGTATTAGGACGCAGCGTGCATTGTACTGACGCAGTATTAGGACGCAGTGTGCATTGTACTGACGCAGTATTAGGATGCAGTTTGCACTGTACTGACACAGTATTAGGATGCAGTATGCACTGTACTGACGCAGTATTAGGATGCAGTGTGCATTGTACTGCCGCAGTATTATGACACAGTATGCACTGTACTGACGCAGTATTAGGACACAGTGTGCATTGTACTGATGCAGTATTATGACACACTATGCATTGTACTGACGCAGTATTAGGACACAGCGTGCATTGTACTGGCGCAGTATTAGGACACAGCGTGCATTGTACTGGCGCAGTATTAGGACGCAGTATGCACTGTACTGATGCAGTATTAGGACGCAGTATGCACTGTACTGATGTAGTATTAGCATGCAGTATGCACTTTACTGATGCAGTATTAGGATGCAGTATGCACTGTACTGGCGCAGTATTATTAAGCAGTGTGCATTGTAATGACGCAGTATTAGGACACAGCGTGCACTGTACTGACGCACTATAAGAACGCAGTGAGCATTGTACTGACCCAGTATTATGACGCAGTGTGCACTGTACTGATGCAGTATTAGGATGCAGTATGCACTGTACTGACGCAGTATTAGGATGCAGTGTGCATTGTGCTGACGCAGTATGCACTGTACTGATGCAGTATTAGGACACAGTGTGCACTGTACTGACGCAGTATAAGAACGCAGTGAGCATTGTACTGACCCAGTATTATGACGCAGTATGCACTGTACTGATGCAGTATTATGACACAGTATGCACTGTACTGACTCAGTGTTAGGACACAGTATGCACTGTACTGACGCAGTATTAGGATGCAGTGTGCATTGTACTGACGCAGTATTATGACACAGTATGCACTGTACTGACGCAGTATTAGGATGCAGTATGCACTGTACTGACGCAGTATTAGGACGCAGTGTGCATTGTACTGACGCAGTATTATGACACAGTATGCACTGTACTGACGCAGTATTAGGACTCAGTGTGCATTGTACTGACGCAGTATTAGGACACAGCGTGCACTGTACTGACGCAGTATTAGGACACAGTGTGCATTGTACTAGGACGCAGTGTGCACTGTACTGATGCAGTATTAGGACACAGTGTGCATTGTACTGACGCAGTATTAGTACACAGCGTGTACTGTACTGACGCAGTATTAGGACACAGCGTGCACTGTACTGACGCAGTATTTGGACACAGTGTGCATTGTACTAGGACGCAGTATGCACTGTACTGATGCAGTATTAGGACACAGCGTGCACTGTACTGACGCAGTATTTGGACACAGCGTGCATTGTACTGACGCAGTATTAGGATGCAGTATGCATTGTACTGACGCAGTATTAGGACACAGCGTGCACTGTACTGATGCAGTATTAGGACACAGCGTGCACTGTACAGACGCAATATTAGGACCCAGTGTGCACTGTACTGATGCAGTATTAGGATGCAGTATGCACTGTACTGATGCAGTATTAGGACACAGAGTGCACTGTACGGATGCAGTATTAGGACACAGCGTGCACTGTACAGACGCAATATTAGGACCCAGTGTGCACTGTACTGACGCAGTATTAGGACACAGTATGCATTGTACTGACGCAGTAATATGATGCATTATGCACTGTACTTACGCATTATTAGGACACAGCGTGCATTGTACTGATGCAGTATTAGGACACAGCATGCACTGTACAGACGCAATATTAGGACACAGCGTGCATTGTACTGATGCAGTATTAGGACGCAGCGTGCACTGTACTGATGCAGTATTAGGACACAGCGTGCACTGTACAGACGCAATATTAGGACCCAGTGTGCACTGTACTGACGCAGTATTAGGACGCAGCGTGCACTGTACTGATGCAGTATTAGGACCCAGTGTGCACTGTACTGATGCAGTATTAGGACCCAGTGTGCACTGTACTGATGCAGTATTAGGACGCAGCGTGCACTGTACTGATGCAATATTAGGACGCAGCGTGCACTGTACAGACGCAATATTAGGACCCAGTGTGCACTGTACTGATGCAGTATTAGGACCCAGTGTGCACTGTACTGATGCAGTATTAGGACGCAGCGTGCACTGTACTGATGCAATATTAGGACGCAGCGTGCACTGTACAGACGCAATATTAGGACCCAGTGTGCACTGTACTGATGCAGTATTAGGACCCAGTGTGCACTGTACTGATGCAGTATTAGGACCCAGTGTGCACTGTACTGATGCAATATTAGGACCCAGTGTGCACTGTACTGATGCAGTATTAGGACGCAGCGTGCACTGTACTGATGCAGTATTAGGACCCAGTGTGCACTGTACTGACGCAGTATTAGGACCCAGTGTGCACTGTACTGATGCAGTATTAGGACGCAGCGTGCATTGTACTGATGCAGTATTAGGACGCAGCGTGCACTGTACTGACGCAGTATTAGGACCCAGTGTGCACTGTACTGACGCAGTATTAGGACCCAGGGCCTTATTCTGGTTGGTGCGGCCGGGCCGTACGCGTGCGTCCCGGGATTTTTTATGATCTGCGCATGCGTACATTCGCAGGCACGAACACTCCACAACGCTTACGGACGGGGTCTCTACGTGCGAAAAAACCTGTACGCGAGTGTACGGGTATGGGGCGGCATAGGGGCGTGTTGATGGGAGCGGCCGAAATAATGAGGGAAAATGGGCGTAAATATGGGCGTACACGGGGGTGTGCACCAAAAATGAGCGGTGCTACTACCGCACGATCGACTAAGGCACCGTTCATTTCGGACACAAACAGGCGGCCGCCAACCGCCACCTCAGACCACCCCTACAGATACCGCATGCCAGCGTGCGCCTGAGTTGGCTAATTAACGCTGATTACTACCAAACACATACACCTGAATGTAATAAGCAATGCTGCAGTCTATTAAGTCCAACCCATGATTTCACTGCCTGCAAGCCACACATGCAGCCAGGGGTGCCGAGAGAGGGGGGGAGCAGGTACAATTTACCCGGGCCCGGGCCTGTCAGGGGGGCCCTGGTCTGGACACACAGGTTTTTTTTTATTTAGTGGCAAGTACCCCCAAAATGACCCATTCCATTAGGTACAAAATGCTCTGTTCCTGGACTTCCCTGACAGTGGCAGTTACAGAGGTTGGACTCCAGCACAGTCCAAAATTCAAAGAGGGGCAGTCACATCAACTGCCAGTGAGTCCAGGACAGTGATGCTTGGGGTAGCAGTATATATGACCCCCCCTTTTTGAATATTGGACTGTGCTGCAGGCTCACATCTGTAACTGCCACTGGCAGGGAAGTCAGGAACAGAGCATTTTGTAATTAATGGAATGGGCCATGTTGGAGGGTATGTGTAAATCCTTTGCAAAGAGCATGTAACCCCTGGCAGAGCATGTTAACCCCTGGCAGAGCATGTAAATCAGGGCAGACAGGTTAATCCCTGTCAGAGAATGTTAACCCCTGGCAGAGCATGTTAACCCCTTAATATGCAATGAGCATTACGGTGTGTGGCATAAAGTGTAATGAGCATTATGACATGTGGTATAATATGTAATGGGTGTGTGACATGTGTAATAGCATTACAGTGTAAATTGTTATACGTGTATCCACCTTGGAAGCAGTGGCGTAACAACGGGTCCGTAGAGTGTGCGGGAGCTCCGTCCGTGGGGGCCCCAGGAAGTTGTTGTACCGGGGCCCAGGATTTCTCTTGGCGGCCCTGCATGCAGCACGCAAACACATTGGAAGCTTATGTTTCTATACTTCTCCACATTTAAACGTTTGTTTAATTTAAGGTAAGAATCTTTTTATACGCTAAGGTAGGTATTTGCTAAACAGTTAGACACATTCACTACGTGCTTTCATAGACTTTACGCAGTAGCACACTCAATCTACACAAGTCGACATGTGTCAACGTGTTCACTCTAATACTAACATAGGTTTTGTATTTAGGATACAATAACATAAACCACATCTAACACCTACAAAGGATGTTTCAGCAATGTTTGAAGCCCATGACCACTATTTTCCACACAATCTTTGTATAGTACCCAAAATAATGACCTGTACCACTATCTCATCTGCTATGATTTGGATTTGACTACACTCTGGATGTAAGATGCCACCAATCACATTATTGCACTCTCATCTCTCTAACAAAGGATTCCTACATCTGCTTATGACACTGTCAAATCATATATATTTAAAAAGTTATGCATGTTTGTTCACAAGCTAATTTATCATGTTTGGCTCATTCACACATCTTTTTTTAGGGAGGACACATATGCATTCCTACACAAATGTACCTTTTCACCCTTGTTTGTCTGCCTCACCCACTCCATGAGGAAAGCATTGTTCTGGACCTGCTTTTACCTACTACTGTAGGAGCTACCTCACCTGCACACAAACTGCTTTCTCACCTATTAAGTTGCTCTGCACATGTGCTGACACAAACTAATTAGCAGGGAAAAGTTGGATAGGAA
>NW_028142422.1:0-69651 GCF_055691185.1 Crinia signifera
TAGCCTTTATCGCAGAAGATATGGTCGCTGTCAAGCAGCTTCCCCCGGCAATCGGCTCTTTCCCGTGAGACTTCCCCTGGCAGTGTTTTCTTTCATCAGTGACCATCTCTGGTCGCTGATGAAATCAGGACACTGAGCAATATATTACTCACTAATATATTGCTCCGTGTGTACAATCTGTACAAACCCCATGACATTAGACAAACCCCATGATTGCAGTTATGAGTGGCTTCATGGGGAAGGGGTGTGGCCACAAAATACCAATTTATATTATGGAGCACAATTGTCTCCAATATTCAAATTACGGCAACAGAGTTCCACATACATAAATGCCCCCACAGTGCAGGTACTCTGCGGACAGAATACACTCTTCCCGGCATACTGTTTCCTAGGTGGCGGGTAATGTGGGTGCTGCAGCTGCAAGTTAATATGGCGGCCCAGCAGCGGGACTCAGGCCCGTGGGTGCTCATCATTTTGCGTGGGTGCTCGGGCCCTTGTGCACCCACAGAATCGGCACCTACAGTATGCACCTGAGCAGCATTTAATTGCAAAGCATGGCCTGTTACTAATCCAAATTTAACATTTGATTTAAAGAAAAATAATTTCAGCACACAAAAATAAATCCATTTTGCAAGTTTGCTTAACATTTAATGTTTAAGATAAAAAAATGTTTTGAATATATTTGAATAGCAATATCACAGCAAAAGCACATACTGGGTGAAATGTAATAGGATGAGAGATTCAGAAAGTGAGAGATTTGGTAAGAAATCTCCAGGGTTTTTTTAAAGCGGCAATCATTTACTCTGCACAGCCAGTTTGATTTCGAAGTGTAAATGATTACACTTCAAAATCAAACTGGCTGTGCAGAGTAAATGACTGCCGGTTTAAAAAAAACTGGAGATTTCTTACCAAATCTCTCACTTTCTGAATATCTCATCCTATTACATTTCACCCATGAAGTACTACTTTGACAAACTATGACAAATCACATATATCAATATAGAGCTATTACATAATTATAAACGTTTTTATTGAATATGCCTCAATGTGTATGATTAAGGTACAGATGGAGCCGGTCGCAGCTTTGCAGGGTATGGCGGAAGAATTGCCAGCCGCCATCCCCCGCCAGCCGATCTGCGAAAGGGGATGCGCGCGCGTCCTCTTCCGACGGCGCTTCCCTCGGGTCCCCGTATAGCTAGTTTCAACTATACATTCTACAGTATATAAGACAAAATGGTGTATTCAATGTTTAGACACACGGGGGGAGAGGATGGAATTTTTTGGCGAGGAAATGCCATCCTCACGTCCAGCCACCTCACCGCTTTCTACGTTCCAGGAATCTTCGCTGTCAGAGGACGGCGAGGCTTCCCCTAAATGGTGAGGTTTGCTGCAAATGCAGTGAGCCCACCGCATTTTGTGGCAAACCTCACTGTGTGAACAAGATAGCGTTGAACAATCTGCTCCAGCTTATTCCGCCTTAGAGAAAACCGCGTTGACATTTTTTCCAAATGCCTTGCAATATCTCCTTAACGAAAAGAGCTAGAAGGCTGAAAATGCATATTTAGACTTGTAGGCATTGTATGAACAAGATAGCGTTGAAAAATCGGCTCTAGCTTATTCCGCCTTAGAGAAAACCGCGTTGACATTTTTTCCAAATGCCTTGCAATAACTCCTTAACGAAAAGAGCTAGAAGGCTGAAAATGCATATTTAGACTTGTAGGCATTTGTGTGAACAAGATAGCGTTGAAAAATCGGCTCTAGCTTATTCCGCCTTAGAGAAAACCGCGTTGACATTTTTTCCAAATGCCTTGCAATAACTCCTTAACGAAAAGAGCTAGAAGGCTGAAAATGCATATTTAGACTTGTAGGCATTGTGTGAACAAGATAGCGTTGAAAAATCGGCTCTAGCTTATTCCGCCTTAGAGAAAACCGCGTTGACATTTTTCCAAATGCCTTGCAATAACTCCTTAACGAAAAGAGCTAGAAGGCTGAAAATGCATATTTAGACTTGTAGGCATTGTGTGAACAAGATAGCGTTGAAAAATCGGCTCTAGCTTATTCCGCCTTAGAGAAAACCGCGTTGACATTTTTTCCAAATGCCTTTGCAATAATTCCTTAACGAAAAGAGCTAGAAGGCTGAAAATGCATATTTAGACTTGTAGGCATTGTGTGAACAAGATAGCGTTGAAAAATCGGCTCTAGCTTATTCCGCCTTAGAGAAAACCGCGTTGACATTTTTTCCAAATGCCTTGCAATAACTCCTTAACGAAAAGAGCTAGAAGGCTGAAAATGCATATTTAGACTTGTAGGCATTGTGTGAACAAGATAGCGTTGAAAAATCTGCTCCAGCTTATTTCGCCTTAGAGAAAACCGCGTTGACATTTTTTCCAAATGCCTTGCAATATCTCCTTAACGAAAAGAGCTAGAAGGCTGAAAATGCATATTTAGACTTGTAGGCATTGTGTGAACAAGATAGCGTTGAAAAATCGGCTCTAGCTTATTCCGCCTTAGAGAAAACCGCGTTGACATTTTTTCCAAATGCCTTGCAATATCTCCTTAACGAAAAGAGCTAGAAGGCTGAAAATGCATATTTAGACTTGTAGGCATTGTGTGAACAAGATAGCGTTGAAAAATCGGCTCTAGCTTATTCCGCCTTAGAGAAAACCGCGTTGACATTTTTTCCAAATGCCTTGCAATAACTCCTTAACGAAAAGAGCTAGAAGGCTGAAAATGCATATTTAGACTTGTAGGCATTGTGTGAACAAGATAGCGTTGAAAAATCTGCTCCAGCTTATTCCGCCTTAGAGAAAACCGCGTTGACATTTTTTCCAAATGCCTTGCAATATCTCCTTAACGAAAAGAGCTAGAAGGCTGAAAATGCATATTTAGACTTGTAGGCATTGTATGAACAAGATAGCGTTTGAAAAATCGGCTCTAGCTTATTCCGCCTTAGAGAAAACCGCGTTGACATTTTTTCCAAATGCCTTGCAATAACTCCTTAACGAAAAGAGCTAGAAGGCTAACACACAATCATGTCTTCCTTCTTCCTTTTCTCTCCCCCTTGTTAAAGGTACTTGTCATCCCACTGTGTGACACCAGTTCCCCAGCCTTATCGGTGTCCAGGTGACACACCAGGATAACATATAATATACAAGATGCTGGCATTCTGTTGTTGCAATTTCTGGCTTCTGGTGCTATGCGCATACAGTGATGCTGGCTGCATCACCCCACACAGGGCTGTTTTTGCTTATTATAGATACCCAGCAGGGACTCAGTATTTCTCCCTGCATTTAAACCACTCACGCCATAGGGTTTGCACCTCACCCAGCATATGCACTTTGACTTTTGCCCAGTACGGCTCCAATTCGGGGCCGCACGCAGTTATCTTTTTTATACGTATACCCTTTTTAAATGTTCGTTTTTTATTATATATATCTTCTCATTTTTAGCCACTAGATGTCACTATGTAGTCATAATATGGTCATGTCCACTTGTTTTTTTGCATTTTTTATTCACTTGCATCCTCTGAAGTTTTGTGTATGTATGGATGCCTTTGTTGCTTTATGACTTCTGTAGCACGATACTTGTATTCATGCTAATGTGAGCTGCAATCTCTTTCCCAGCCCACCCACGTCACCGCGGGATGACGACCGTGATGACGCGCGGTCAGCTGGACGCCGCCGAACGTGGTGACGTCACTGCTGTGCGCAGTACTCCGGAAACCGGCCTGTGGATGCTCGTGGGGGACGGCTACAGGGAGGGGGTAAGTTAGCGCCTATTTGTTAACATGTCTTATAAATACCCATGCACTTGCACTTTATTCTGTACTTCACCCTGTCTGCATTTTGTCCTGACGACGGGGGTCCGGCCCCCGAAACGTTGACACCTGTAAGACCACTTATGGAATAAACACCGCCTTTTGATTTCACCAGCATTTGTGAGTCCTCGAGTGCCCATTCATTTCGTCATAGTATTCTGTGGGCAGTTCATTGTGGCTGCCCTCTGCAAGCTGGCACCGGGGCAAGCTACACATCTCAGCTCACTTCAGTCCAGAGTGACGGCCCTTCCGGATTTCTCTATATATATATATATATATATATATATATATGGAACAAAGAGTGGGGTACCCTTTCAATGCGCTAGATAAAGTAGATTGGGCAGCACTCTGTCAGTCCCCCCTGTTAGCAGGGGAAGTGGGGAATAGAAGAAAAAAGATAGAAGACGCGCCACTATTTTATGGAGATCCACCACCAGAAGGATCAAGAAAATATATCGATTGGTCACTGTACAACAGTATTTAATACAATTAATTTAAAAAACAAAGTAAAAACATTTTTGCTTGTATGCAGTCAGTTGGTCGAATCGATATAATCAGGAAAAAACTCCCAAGGCGTTTCGTCAAAAAAAATGACTTCCTCAGGGGTAACTTTCTAGGTGGTGGAGAAAGGCCATATTACTAATTTAGTATATACACAATTAAGTAGTTACTTTTTCAATACTGAGAATGTACATACCCTTAGGTAAATGGATAGTGAATGTAAGTTTTCACTCCTGTGACTGCGGACCCCTCCCCCATAGCCCTGCAGGTGACAGCCTGCTCCCTCCTGTACCACCCCCTCCTTGAAGGTGACATCATGCCCCATACTTCCTCCTCTGCCTGCGAAACCCCCCCACCCTTTACAGGTGACAGCACCCCCCCCCCCCCTTTGCCCCTGCAGGTGACCGCATGCTCGCTCCTGTTCCTGCAACACCTCTCCCATCGCCCACCAGCCACTGCAGGTGACAGCACTATACTGCCTCTTAAGGGGCATTGTAGTGACAACAGTGTGTGTGTGTGTGTGTGTGTGTGTGTGGGGGGCCCTATGGAGATTTTGCTGTGGGGCCCACAAGGTTCGAGTTACGCCCCTGCCTAAAACCTTTTCGATCTACTTCTGAACAAGTGCTAATTTGACTGATTTAATGCTTTGAAAATGCAATGAAATTGCCTCGTGTAGGCCCCTTAAAAACCTGTACACACAATGCAATTTCAGCCTTTATCGCAGAAGATAAATGCCTTGCAATAACTCCTTAACGAAAAGAGCTAGAAGGCTGAAAATGCATATTTAGACTTGTAGGCATTGTGTGAACAAGATAGCGTTGAAAAATCGGCTCTAGCTTATTCCGCCTTAGAGAAAACCGCGTTGACATTTTTTCCAAATGCCTTGCAATAACTCCTTAACGAAAAGAGCTAGAAGGCTGAAAATGCATATTTAGACTTGTAGGCATTGTGTGAACAAGATAGCGTTGAAAAATCGGCTCTAGCTTATTCCGCCTTAGAGAAAACCGCGTTGACATTTTTTCCAAATGCCTTGCAATAACTCCTTAACGAAAAGAGCTAGAAGGCTGAAAATGCATATTTAGACTTGTAGGCATTGTGTGAACAAGATAGCGTTGAAAAATCGGCTCTAGCTTATTCCGCCTTAGAGAAAACCGCGTTGACATTTTTTCCAAATGCCTTGCAATAACTCCTTAACGAAAAGAGCTAGAAGGCTGAAAATGCATATTTAGACTTGTAGGCATTGTGTGAACAAGATAGCGTTGAAAAATCGGCTCTAGCTTATTCCGCCTTAGAGAAAACCGCGTTGACATTTTTTCCAAATGCCTTGCAATAACTCCTTAACGAAAAGAGCTAGAAGGCTGAAAATGCATATTTAGACTTGTAGGCATTGTGTGAACAAGATAGCGTTGAAAAATCTGCTCCAGCTTATTTCGCCTTAGAGAAAACCGCGTTGACATTTTTTCCAAATGCCTTGCAATATCTCCTTAACGAAAAGAGCTAGAAGGCTGAAAATGCATATTTAGACTTGTAGGCATTGTGTGAACAAGATAGCGTTGAAAAATCGGCTCTAGCTTATTCCGCCTTAGAGAAAACCGCGTTGACATTTTTTCCAAATGCCTTGCAATATCTCCTTAACGAAAAGAGCTAGAAGGATGAAAATGCATATTTAGACTTGTAGGCATTGTGTGAACAAGATAGCGTTGAAAAATCGGCTCTAGCTTATTCCGCCTTAGAGAAAACCGCGTTGACATTTTTTCCAAATGCCTTGCAATAACTCCTTAACGAAAAGAGCTAGAAGGCTGAAAATGCATATTTAGACTTGTAGGCATTGTGTGAACAAGATAGCGTTGAAAAATCTGCTCCAGCTTATTCCGCCTTAGAGAAAACCGCGTTGACATTTTTTCCAAATGCCTTGCAATATCTCCTTAACGAAAAGAGCTAGAAGGCTGAAAATGCATATTTAGACTTGTAGGCATTGTATGAACAAGATAGCGTTGAAAAATCGGCTCTAGCTTATTCCGCCTTAGAGAAAACCGCGTTGACATTTTTTCCAAATGCCTTGCAATAACTCCTTAACGAAAAGAGCTAGAAGGCTAACACACAATCATGTCTTCCTTCTTCCTTTTCTCTCCCCCTTGTTAAAGGTACTTGTCATCCCACTGTGTGACACCAGTCCCCCAGCCTTATCGGTGTCCAGGTGACACACCAGGATAACATATAATATACAAGATGCTGGCATTCTGTTGTTGCAATTTCTGGCTTCTGGTGCTATGCGCATACAGTGATGCTGGCTGCATCACCCCACACAGGGCTGTTTTTGCTTATTATAGATACCCAGCAGGGACTCAGTATTTCTCCCTGCATTTAAACCACTCACGCCATAGGGTTTGCACCTCACCCAGCATATGCACTTTGACTTTTGCCCAGTACGGCTCCAATTCGGGGCCGCACGCAGTTATCTTTTTTATACGTATACCCTTTTTAAATGTTCGTTTTTTATTATATATATCTTCTCATTTTTAGCCACTAGATGTCACTATGTAGTCATAATATGGTCATGTCCACTTGTTTTTGTTGCATTTTTTATTCACTTGCATCCTCTGAAGTTTTGTGTATGTATGGATGCCTTTGTTGCTTTATGACTTCTGTAGCACGATACTTGTATTCATGCAAATGTGAGCTGCAATCTCTTTCCCAGCCCACCCACGTCACCGCGGGATGACGACCGTGATGACGCGCGGTCAGCTGGACGCCGCCGAACGTGGTGACGTCACTGCTGTGCGCAGTACTCCGGAAACCGGCCTGTGGATGCTCGTGGGGGACGGCTACAGGGAGGGGGTAAGTTAGCGCCTATTTGTTAACATGTCTTATAAATACCCATGCACTTGCACTTTATTCTGTACTTCACCCTGTCTGCATTTTGTCCTGACGACGGGGGTCCGGCCCCCGAAACGTTGACACCTGTAAGACCACTTATGGAATAAACACCGCCTTTTGATTTCACCAGCATTTGTGAGTCCTCGAGTGCCCATTCATTTCGTCATAGTATTCTGTGGGCAGTTCATTGTGGCTGCCCTCTGCAAGCTGGCACCGGGGCAAGCTACACATCTCAGCTCACTTCAGTCCAGAGTGACGGCCCTTCCGGATTTCTCTATATATATATATATATATATATATATATATGGAACAAAGAGTGGGGTACCCTTTCAATGCGCTAGATAAAGTAGATTGGGCAGCACTCTGTCAGTCCCCCCTGTTAGCAGGGGAAGTGGGGAATAGAAGAAAAAAGATAGAAGACGCGCCACTATTTTATGGAGATCCACCACCAGAAGGATCAAGAAAATATATCGATTGGTCACTGTACAACAGTATTTAATACAATTAATTTAAAAAACAAAGTAAAAACATTTTTGCTTGTATGCAGTCAGTTGGTCGAATCGATATAATCAGGAAAAAACTCCCAAGGCGTTTCGTCAAAAAAAATGACTTCCTCAGGGGTAACTTTCTAGGTGGTGGAGAAAGGCCATATTACTAATTTAGTATATACACAATTAAGTAGTTACTTTTTCAATACTGAGAATGTACATACCCTTAGGTAAATGGATAGTGAATGTAAGTTTTCACTCCGGATAGCGGTCTTACTGACAAACTGTACAAAAGTGTGCAAATGGATCCCTTGGAGATCTTAATGCTGGTATCCAGCTGCAACTATAGCATAATAATAGAGTATACAAAGAAAATAAAATACTGTACTCTATTATTATGCTATAGTTGCAGCTGGATAAACCGCCAATGCATCTACCTGGCTACCCCGCTAGTGGGGAGCCAGGGTATACGTATCCCTGCCATGCTTGTGGCTGAAGGAAGTCTGCGAGGCACGCTGCATGCAGCGGCGACCGGATTCTCTGGTACAGTGGTCCCCTTGCAGGCAGGTAGGGCAGGGTGCTACCTGCCTGTCTGACCGCGCTGTACTCTCACAGAACTGAGCCGCGCTGTACTCTCAAAGTACTGAGATGCGCTTTTAGAGCAATCCCACCTGATTCCCTGCTAACAGGGACCCGGGGGCATACTTACCCCTGTAGCTGCTGTACGCGCCGAGGCTTGCGGTCCGCGAGGCGCGCTGCATGCAGCGGCGACGGGGACCCCGGAACGGTGGTTCTGTCAGCCAGGTTCCGGAGGCAAGCTGCAAGCAGCTGCAACCGGTCCCTCAACAGCGCCCTCGTCGCAGGCAGATAGGGACAGGGACTATCTGCCTGTGTAGATCTTAAAAATCCGGAAAAATAAAGAAAAAATTAGAAAAGCCCAAGAGTGAGCTAACAATGCGCCCAGCTCCCGCAGGGCACATGCTAAGACTGCCTAGGAGAGGAAGTAGAAGGGGAGGAGTTAGTCACTGTTAATTTATTCTAAAGTGCCCAAGCTCCCTGTGGTCGCCCTTCTATTCCCCACTGTAACTCTCCAGTGTCACCTAGTGGAGGAAAGAGAAATAATGATGCAGCTGATAAACCTCCCATTCTCGGGTTACATACATGAGGATAAGATTGAATTAAGCACAAAGATGATAACAAGAGCCGGATGCCCCCCGACAGTCACTATACCGACATTGGAATCCCGACTGCTAAATGCCCGATGAGCCACCGAACCTGCATGGGGCTTCTTTGCGCTCGCTCCCTTGTCAGAGTACCGGTAGTCAGTAAATGTTAGGTAAAACCACAATTAGAAGCCAAATTACAGTATAAGTTGGCTGGGGGCGGGGTCTAATGTTGAGTCTGTTCCGCCACACCCCCTGAAAGCGGCCTGCGGTTGCTTCTCCCAGAGAGGATATTGACAAAGAACCAAGCAATCATCTCCCGGCATTATGCTAGCGCAGCTGTAAAACAACAGAAACTGCTCTAAATGCTTCTTAATCTTCTTCTTTTATCTCTGTAAAAGACGATGGATCCCTAGATCATGCACATGACATTCTAGGGCAGTGGTTCCCAACCGTGGTCCTCAAGTACCCCCAACAGTGCACGTTTTCCAGGTCACCCAGCAGGTGCACTCATTATTCAGACACATTTTAAAAGATCCACAGGTGGAGCTAATTATATCACTTGTGATTCTGTGTGGAGACCTGGAAAATGTGCACTGTTGGGGGTACTTGAGGACCAAGGTTGGGAACCACTGTTCTAGGGCAGTCATGTCCAACCTGCGGCCCTCCGGCTGTTTGCGAAACTACAAGTCCCATCATGCCTTGCCATAGTTTTGCTATTAGCGAGTGCTAAAACTATGGCAAGGCATGCTGGGATGTGTAGTTTCACAGGAGCTAGAAGGCCGCAGGTTGTACATGCCTGCTCTAGAGCGTAAGCCAGTTTTGGCAGTCACATACAGTAGGTGGGGTCTAATGAACGATACGACCATATTGCTAACACTATCAGTTCTTATACTACTACTCCCAGCATCCGCCGCCATACACTACTTTCCTATATACAGTTTCCCAGAGTGTTTGTGCCACAATAAATATAACAAAAGGCATTGTAACCCCTCCGCATCATTTCAGCCGAGTTGGGTGCGGTCCGAAAGGGCCACCCCGGGGGGGGGGGGGGGGGCGCGGTGCAGTGTCCGCAGGTTGGGGGGGGGGGTAGCAGAGGAGGTGAATGGATGCCTGTGAGCGGCATCCATTCACCTCCCGGACAAGGGGTGGACGGGGGCTGGGGGCAGCCCAGCAGATTACCTTAGTGCTGGGCTTGCCCCCAGCGCAGCATTCCGGGTCCTGGCGGCGGCGATCGGAGATGACATAATCTCCAAGCGGCAGGGGGGATGCGACAGTGGTGTAAAAGGGTGCAAACGCAGGGTCACACCCGGCTTGAAGCAGGGATCAAAAACCCGGATGCGACCTGGCGTTTTTGGTATAAAAGGGGTACTATTAACAAGTCTATGAATCTGATGTAGATCACTTTTCTTTGTGGTTACAACATACTTCCCTCCAATTGAAAACTACAGTCAGGAAAATTACAGTAGGATGCGCCAAGCGCCTTTGTAAGGGGCGTGTCACACAGTGCCCAAAGGGCGTGTCTAACTCCACATGGAGCAGTACGGATGGTGTAATGGTTAGCATTACTGCCTCACAGCACTGAGGTAATGGGTTCGATTCCCACCATGGCTCTAACTGTGTGGCGTTTGTATATTCTGCCCATACTTGCGTGGGTTTCCTCCTGGTACTCCAGTTTCCTCCCACAATCCAAAAATATACTGGTAGGTTAATTGGCTTCCAACAAAATTAACCCTGGAATGTGTGTGTGTGGTAGGGATTAGATTGTAAGCTCCACTGGGGCAGGGACTGATGTGAATGTTCAAGTATTCTCTGTAAAGCGCTGTGAAATATGTGTGCGCTATATAAGAAACTGTTAATAAATAAATAACCCTATGGGCGTGTCTATGCCTAAATGCTTCTTGTGAGATATTTCTATAGAACATTAAGTCTATAGAATTTTTGAAAGTTTTTTTTTTTGAAAGAATGATTTTTATTTCAAAGCATCATATAGATAGAACCATACATTGCCTGAATAAAAGTATGCAGACTTCCAGCAACAGTACAGAAAACTAAATGTAGAGGGTGATTCAGACCTGCTTGATTGGCTGCAAGTAACTTTTTCGGTACATCTTTCTAGTATGGCGTAGGACAGTGGTTCCCAAACTTTTTTTAAATCCCAACACCCAAGAGCAGTGGTTCTCAACCTCGGTCATCAGGACTCCCCAACAGTGTACATTTTCCAGGCCTCCATGCAGGATCACAGGTGAAATACTTTGCTCCACCTGTGATCTTTTAAAATGTGTCAGTGAATAATGAGTGCACCTGCCGGGTGACCTGGAAAACGCAGACTGTTGGGGGGTCCTGAGGACCGAGGTTGGGACCCACAGACCTAGAGAGAGTATCAGAATTTTTTTCACAGCAGCACTAGGCTAAAAGTTTCTTTATTGAAAAATGCCCAAAAAATATATATTTAGTTGATTGTTTATATCGTACTTAAAAGTAATTATGTGGTGAGGCAAGTGATTCACTTCTGTTATCACATATTTTACGATTGGCAGCCACCAGCACTGATTTTGCCTATTATTTTGACCATATTTATAATTACATGACCAGATTAATGTTTTATTCTCAAGACACTGTTATAAATACTCGCAGAGGTTTTCTCAATGCCACAAATCCTTTTCCAGGATGAGCTGAATTAAAACAGTAATAAAACCCACAATAAATATGACTGTTTGTTTTAGAGCAGTATTGGAGTTTAGGGGATTTACTAGTATCAGGGTAGAACAGAAAGCAGTTTATTAACCCCTGGGGTCAGTGTGATACTGACAGGTGTCACAACTGAAGATGTACTGTAACAAGAGACTGTTTAGAATTGGTAACGGTGAGCTGCGGTTATACAGTAGTGAAGAGTTTTCATAAAAGTGTAGAAAGAGGTGTTTATATAAAGAAGGGGCAACATGCATGGGTAGAAATATTTGTGAACTGAACGTAGCAGCTGCCGGGTGAGTTGGCGGGGTACCACAGGCGATTCCCCACCCTAGCAGATGGGGGCCTTAAGAGCTGCAGAGTTATTCAAGTTGGGTCAAAATCTGCGCTAGTCCTCTTGTTGCGAACCACGGTGTAGGCAGATACATCTGACCATATCACCCTCCTTCTGTCATCCGTAGGACACAGAAATTAGTGTTCCTGCCCTTTTTGTGTCTGGGACTTTGCGCCCTACCGCTGCCCCCCTGGTGCGCTGACACCCCGTTGCAAACTTTCTCATCCGCCCCCCCTGCATGCACTGAAACGCTGATGAGCTCTCTGCTGAAAGCTGTGTGTCTGTTGTTACAGATGTAGCCCGCCACCGTCCCCCATGCTGTTACCACTGCTGAAGTCCTGAGAGGTGAGCGGCATGGCAGCTCTTTAAAGTGACAAATCCCCCCCCGCCACAACGCTAAGCTGCTCTCTGCTAGCAGTGGCTGTCAGCTCTTCCTGCCGGCTAAGCCCTCCCTCCACAGACAGGAGGGCTTGCTGGGGTTGCTTTTCCCATTCTGGGTAACAAGGATATAATACTTCCTGGGCAACGAGCATGAAACCTTCTTGGCAACTAAGCATAAAACCTTTGGCATTGAGTAAGAAACCCCTGGCAATGAGCATGTAGGTAAGAGGCTCTTATGTGCCATCATATGTAGTCGCTGTTAAGGTGTGTGATGGGTATTACAGTGTGGGTCATCATGTGTGATGGGCATTACAGTGTGGATCATCGTGTGTGATGGGCATTACAGTGTGGGTCATCGTGTGTGATGGGCATTACAGTGTGGGTCATCGTGTGTGATGGGCATTACAGTGTGGGTCATCGTGTGTGATGGGCATTACAGTGTGGGTCATCGAGTGTGATGGGCATTACAGTGTGGGTCATCGTGTGTGATGGGCATTACAGTGTGGACCGTCATCATGTGCGATGGGCATTACAGTGTGGGCCACTATCATGTGCGATGGGCATTACAGTGTGGGTCATCATGTGCGATGGGCATTACAGTGGGTGCCATCATGTGTGATAGGCATTACAGTGTGGGTCATCATGTGCGATGGGCATTACAGTGGGGGCCATCATGTGCGATGGGCATTACAGTGTGGGTCATCATGTGTGATGGGCATTACAGTGTGGGACATCATGTGCGATAGGCATTACGGTGTGGACAACCATCATGTGTGATGGGCATTACAGTGTGGGCCATCATGTGCGATAGGCATTACGGTGGGGGCCATCATGTGTGATGGGCATTACAGTGTGGGCCATCATGTGTGATGGATATTACAGTGTGGGCCATCATATGTGATGGGCATTACAGTGGGGGCCATCATGTGTGATGGGCATTACGGTGTGGGCCATCATGTGTGATGGGCATTACAGTGTGGGCCATCATGTGTGATGGGCATTACAGTGGGGGCCACCATGTGTGATGGACATTACAGTGTGGGCCATCATGTGTGATGGGCATTACGGTGGGGGCCACCATGTGTGATGGACATTACAGTGTGGGCCACCATGTGTGATGGACATTACAGTGTGGGCCATCATGTGTGATGGGCATTACGGTGGGGGCCACCATTGTGTGTGATGGGGCCAAACAAACATATCAAATAAAAGAGATGCTCCGAACAATGGGCGTTTCCGCCACACTCACATCCCCCAACGAGGCTCAGTGCCATCTTCCCGGCCTTGGGTTCTCCAGAGAATTGCATCCCACAGAATTCGGTGCGACTGCGGCTCTGCGCCATCATATTGGATGGAAGCCTGCGCTTTGCATGCTCCGCTGCGCACTCTGCTGTAATTGTTTTTTTTTTTTCTACTGGACTCCTGTGCATACTGTGACTACTGGCCATACTCCACTGTGACTGCTGGCCATACCCCACTGTGTATACATTACTGTGACTGCTGCTCGTAACCCCATTGTGTATACATTACTGTGACTGCTGGCTTTAACCCCACTGTGTATGCGATACTGTAACTGCTGGTATACGTTACTGTGACTGCTGGCTTTAACCCTACTGTGTATACGATGCTGTAACTGCTGGCTATACCCCTCTGTGTATATGTTACTGTGACTGCTGGCCATACCCCACCTGCCACCTGTCGACCCAACGGTGTCGACCTAATGACTGTCGACCTAAGTGGTGTCGACAATACGACCATATCCCGTAAAGTGGCTGCTGGCAATACCCCACTAGTGTTCACACTCTGATTTTTTTAGGGCAGGGCGCTGACCATCAGGCAGAGCACTTTTTCAATCGAAAGAGCACATTTTATACTAGAAATTTACATCAGAAACAGCAAAAATTATAAGAATGATGCCCATTACACATTGTCATATTCTGCTATGCCCATTACATATTCTGTCGCAATGAAAACACATTATACCACACACCGTAATACCCATTACACATTATACCGCACACACCATAATGCCCATTACACATTATACCACACACCATAATGCCCATTACACATTATACCACACACCGTAATACCCATTACACATTAAAACAAAATACCATAATGCCCATTACACATTATGCCACACACCCTACTACCCATTACACATTGTCATACTGATCTATGTCCATTACATATTCTGTAATAATGACAACTACACGTTATATCACACAACAAAATACCCATTACACATTATACCACACACCATAATGCCCATTACACATTATACCACACACCGTAATACCCATTACACATTGTCATGCTGTGCTATGTCCATTCCATTTTCTGTCATAATGACAGCTACACATTATGGCATACACTGTAATACCTCTTATACATTATACCACACACCCTAATACCCATTACACATTGTCATACTGAGCTATGTCCATTACATATTATGACCTAATGACATCACACATTATGGCACACACTGTAATGACTCTTACACATTACACCACACACCATAATGCCTCTTACACATTATGGCATATACTGTAATGCCTCTTATACATTATACCACACAATGTAATACCCATTACACATTATACCATGCACCACAATGGCCATTACACATTATACCACACACCGTAATACCCATTACACATGATGGCACACACCGAAAGTTCTCAGCGGCACGTCAACGAGGTGGGGGGCAGCGCAAGGGCGCAGAGTGCCACACACAAAAAGGGCAGGGAGCATTTTGAGGTTTTAAAAACGGGCAGGGTGCAGCACCCTGTAACAGAAGCTTAGAAGGAACACTTGTGATATTATGCTGGGTACACATTGGGTAGCTGGAAATGGGGAACGTGCATCATTATTATAGAACAATGTTTATTCATAATCTTTCTGTGGCTGATATACCAGACATAGCCAAGCGATGTTCATAAAACATTCAGTGATTTGACTCTTTCCTTTATGGTGAAATGCCATTGGTAATCAAGATGTATATCCAATACAGATCAATCCCTGTATTTAATGTGTCCATTATGTGCTTGGTTGCATTACAGAGGAACATATTAGGCCCATGAGTACGTTACCTCAGGGCATAAATATCCCATTTTTCTTTTGTTAGGATGTTGAGCTACCACATTAGTCAGCCTTACTAATATAGTTATATACTCATGTGTTTGTGTATGTCTCCTGGATAGGGAGCTGAACAGTATGGGCATCTGGTACCGAATGGGAAGGGTTCCAAGAGCCCCAGAATCTCCGCAGCCCTCAACACCTTCCTCCCCATCTGCTGTGGTGACGTCGGCATCTGCTCCAAACCTCCCGAGGTAGGTACTTGTGTAGACGTTTTGTTTGAGCCAAGTGTTAAGGCCCATACACACTTGAAGATTTTCATTTCAAAAGACTTTGCCAAAATCTCTGAAAGATATATTTGTCACCAAAGTAGTGCGTACACACTGAGCTATTTTCCCCAAAGAGCAAGAGATTTTCAGGAGGTGAAAGACTTTGCTGAAAATCTATCATATAAAAGGCTATTTACATAATGGGCAGGGTTTGTATTCCAAGGGTGGGAGCAGGGGCCATTTTATTCAGTGCATTTCTGTTCTAGGGGCCTGATTCAGAACTGATCGCTGGGCTGTGTATATTCGGAGCCCAGCAAACAGGTAAACGCTACCTGACTCTGCTCCGACTGGGCAAAATCCCGCCCATGTGCACAACTATCATTTAATTTGCCACCGTGCACGTAGGGAGAAATCCATTCACCTTCCCCAGCAATGTATACATTACCGCAACAACAAAATATACATTGGGGGGCAGTGGCGGTGGTAACATATACATTGTTGACCTGCGCCAGCAGTGTATACATTAACGCCATAAAAATATACATTGATGGCCAGTGGCAGTGGTCTCATATACATTGCTGGTCTGCTCCAGCAGTGTTTACATTAATAACTATTATCACTATACATTAGTGCGCAGCAGTGCCTAAAGTGGAAAAATTTGCTTCCCTGACTCTCCCCCCCCCCCCCCCCCCCCCAATTATGTCACAGCCACACTGTCAGGAAAAGAATAATGTGGCCACATAATACCACCCCTGATTCAAATGATGCCCCACAGTGCAAAACAACCCAACACCTAATAAAAACTGAACATTTTGTGCCAAAAATTTTAGGGCATGGCTTTATGGGTCAGGGACACAGAAATGCACACAGTAATGCAAATTACACATTATGCCACACACCGTAATGTCCATTATACTATATGCCAAACATGGTAATGCCCATTTTTTATTATGCCACATAAGTGCCGCTTACATACATGCTCATTGCCAGGTATTACATTCTCAGTGCCAGGGGTAACATGCCCAGTGCCAGAGGTGTGCACTGTGTGGGAAAGGAGACAGCAGGGCAGAGCGGTGGGAAACCCGGATGTCTCAGAACATCCGTGGTGCGGCTATTTCAAATGACTTGCGAGCCAATCGGTGCTCGCGGCCCGGCAGCTCCTCATTTGTTGCCGTCCCGCGAGCTCTGATTGGCTCACGAGCCGTGAGTTGGCACATAATTTTAAAATAGCTACGCCACGGACGGATGGACCTTCTCTGAGACATCCTGATTTCCCACCGCTCTGCCCGGCTGTCAGCTGTTTAGCGATGCGGACGGAGGCGGAACCATTCCACCTCCAAAATAAAACTGATGGAACGCAGTTCCGCCCAGTTCCTGCTCCCTTTAACCCTGGTGGGCAGTGGTGCCCATAATATATACATTGCTGGCCTGTGTCAACAATGTATATATTACTGGCTTGTAAGTAACATTGGTGGGCAGTGATGCCACTAAAATATACATTGCTGGCATGTGCCAGCAATGTATATATTACTGGCTAATTCATAATTATTTGTGGGCAGCAAGCAAATTAATAATCATTGGTGCCCAGTGGTGCCAATAATATATACATTGCTGGCCTGTGCCAGCAATGTATATATTACTGGCTTATAAGTAACATTACATTGGTGGCAAGTGGTGCTAGCAATATATACATTGCTGGCATGTGCCAGCAATGTATATATTACTGCCTTAAAAATGTAACATTGGTGCCCAGTGGTGCTAGCAATATATACATTGCTGGCTTATGCCAGCAATGTATATATTACTGCCTTAAAAATGTAACATTGGTGCCCAGTGGTTCCAGCAATATATACATTGCTGGCATATGCCAGCAATGTGTATATATTACTGCTTTAAACATAAAACATTGGTGGCCAGCAGTGCCCCCTGCTCTCAGTGCTCTGTGTTAAGCATAGCAGGGGGGGCGTGGCCAGCAGAGTGTGTTGCCGGGTGAGGGAGAAGTGCTCCGTGGTGAGCACTGAGCAGGAGGGCGGGACAAGCAGACAGGCAGGGACTCGGAGCAGGATGCATGGAGCCGGCGCAGCAGCACTTGGACAGGGTGAGTATTATGACAGGCGGGGGCGGGGGGCGGCGCGGCGGTCCGCCGGGCTGAAAGTGGTTAATCTTTCAGCCCGGCAGGCGTACACACATGGCGATGATGGATGAAAAACCATCCATCATCGCCACATCTGCTGGTAAAACCAGCAGATGAACCACTTTCCTAGCGATGATGCGGGAGCGCGCATCATCGCTAGTCGGCAATCTCCGGGGCATACACACTGGGCGATTTTCGGCCGAAAATCGCTCAAAACTGCTGTTTTGAGCGATTTTCAGCTGAAAATCGTCAAGTGTGTATGGGCCTTCACTATTCGGCCCAAATGTCAAATGCAATAAAGATACGTTACTGTCCTCCTTATACTACACACTTGCCGGTCCTTTCTCACAGAACCACGGGCTGCTAAGAGGCCCAGATATCACTGGGAAGGGACAGCGAGTGCGGGACTGTAATATTACCAGGTCTTTATTACTCTACAGAGAATGCTTCATTCATTAGGACAGGCATGTCCAAACTATGGCCCTCCAGCTGTTGTGAAACTACACATCCCAGCATGCCTTGCAATAGTTTAACATTCCCTAAAAGCAAAACTGAGGCAAGGCATGATGGGACTTGTAGTTTCACAACAGCTGGAGGGCCATAGTTTGGACATGCTTGCATTAGGACCTAATGCTTGTGTTGACCCTATGACCCATACCCGTCTTATGCTGGGCATACACTATGCAATGTCTGTCAGACCAGCAGATATACGCTATGAGATAGTAGTGTATGGCCACATGATCCGGGTTCCTTCCCTGTAGAGGGAACATTTCCCCATGCCTCCCCTGTGACAGAACAGGTGAAAGGATGGGCGCTCAGTTTGGAATGTTGGAAAATGTCTCTTGCCCGACAGGCCGATCATCGCTTATTGGTTGCAGCTACCCAATGCACTCATTGGCCGGATCCACTGATAATCAGCCAGTCAGGACAATGATTGCATAATGTATTTATATGTATTACAGGAACTTTTCTTGTATGAAGTAAAGGGACGCTGTTTGTAACCATATGTTCTTGTAATCACATTACACTCTTGTTACAGTACATGTTTGTTACAGCCTTGACCCATGTTGGATGAAGTGTGTAAACTCTTACAATCACGGGACACACTGTCTGTATTATGGATGTTTCTGAGTAGTGCCTGGGTGCACCATGCGATGCCCAGAACTGCTCCGTACTGTGGATGCGTCTGCCGGCTTCTTCCTTCATAGTAGCTTTCAGATGGAAACTGATTCAGACGTATCTTCTGTACCCAGCATGAAGTGGGTCCGAGCCCAGATACTAATGATGACTGCAGTGGGCGGGACAGGCTTTCACGTGTGGATTGTTAGTGTACACGGGAGACTCCCGCATTACCATATGGAATTCAGCAATGGCGCGGATGAGTCAGATTTACACCCTCTCCCGGTGACAATATACATATTATTCAGTTATTTAACAGACCAAATTTTCAATTGTTTTTTTTTCTCATTTACCCACATTCCAATGTCCATGGGGGAAGCCTTGTTATCTGTGCAGAACAATCAATAACATATTCTGAATATTCGCTTACTGATTTGTGATGACCCGTCACCGTGGCAGCATCTGACCGTAGCCTGGTGACTTACCTGGGTATCCAGTAAGTGAGGTCAGATATCTGTAATGTGCTAAATCAGGGAATAAATAGTATGGTGACAGCAGGTACAGTCCGATATATAGGACCTAATCTGTCCATGAGTCGGTCCGCTCAGTATAGCTGTAAGTACAGTACATGCTGAGCAGCTTTATGTGACTGCTACAGTAAGTACAGCACATGCTGAGCAGCTTTATGTGACTGCTACAGTAAGTACAGTACATGCTGAGAAGCTTTATGTGACTGCTACAGTAAGTACAGTACATGCTGAGCAGCTTTATGTGACTGCTACAGTAAGTACAGCACATGCTGAGCAGCTTTATGTGACTTCTACAGTAAGTACAGTACATGCTGTCAGCTTTATGTGACGGCTACAGTAAGTACAGTACATGCTGTCAGCTTTATGTGACGGCTACAGTAAGTTCAACACATGCTGAGCAGCTTTATGTGACTGCTACAGTAAGTACAGCACATGCTGAGCAGCTTTATGTGACGGCTACAGTAAGTACAGTACATGCTGTCAGCTTTATGTGACGGCTACAGTGAGTACAACACATGCTGAACAGCTTTATGTGACTGCTACAGTAAGTACAGCACATGCTGAGCAGCTTTATGTGACTGCTACAGTAAGTACAGTACATGCTGAGAAGCTTTATGTGACTGCTACAGTAAGTACAGCACATGCTGAGCAGCTTTATGTGACTGCTACAGTAAGTACAACACATGCTGAGCAGCTTTATGTGACTGCTACAGTAAGTACAGCACATGCTGAGCAGCTTTATGTGACTTCTACAGTAAGTACAGTACATGCTGTCAGCTTTATGTGACGGCTACAGTAAGTACAGTACATGCTGAGCAGCTTTATGTGACTGCTACAGTAAGTACAACACATGCTGAGCAGCTTTATGTGACTGCTACAGTAAGTACAGCACATGCTGAGCAGCTTTATGTGACTTCTACAGTAAGTACAGTACATGCTGTCAGCTTTATGTGACGGCTACAGTAAGTACAGTACATGCTGAGCAGCTTTATGTGACTGCTACAGTAAGTACAACACATGCTGAGCAGCTTTATGTGACTGCTACAGTAAGTACAGTACATGCTGTCAGCTTTATGTGACGGCTACAGTAAGTACAGTACATGCTGAGCAGCTTTATGTGACTGCTACAGTAAGTACAACACATGCTGAGCAGCTTTATGTGACTGCTACAGTAAGTACAGCACATGCTGAGCAGCTTTATGTGACTGCTACAGTAAGTACAACACATGCTGAGCAGCTTTATGTGACTGCTACAGTAAGTACAGCACATGCTGAGCAGCTTTATGTGACTTCTACAGTAAGTACAGTATATGCTCTCAGCTTTATGTGACGGCTACAGTAAGTACAGTACATGCTGAGCAGATTTGTGTGACTGCTACAGTAAGTACAGCACATGCTGAGCAGCTTTATGTGACTGCTACAGTAAGTACAGTACTTGCTGAATAGCTTTGTGACTGCTACAGTAAGTACAGTACATGCTGAGCAGATTTACGTGACTGCTACAGTAAGTACAGCACATGCTGAGCAGCTTTATGTGACTGCTATAGTAAGTACAGGACATGCTGAGCAGCTTTATGTGACTGCTACAGTAAGTACAGCACATGCTGAGCAGCTTTATGTGACGGCTACAGTAAGTACGGTACATGCTGAGAAGCTTTATGTGACAGCTACAGTAAGTACGGTACATGCTGAGAAGCTTTATTTGACTGCTACAGTAAGTACAGTACATGCTGAGCAGATTTATGTGACTGCTACAGTATGTAATGCATATGCTGAGCAGATTTATGTGATTGCTACAGTAAGTACAGCACATGCTGAGCAGCTTTATGTGACTGCTACAGTAAGTACAGTACATGCTGAGCAGCTTTATGTGACTGCTATGAGGCATGGAAGTAAAGCTACTAGACTATAACACAAGTCAGTATATAGCTGTATACGCACTGGATGATGTCTGTACCCAGCGGCATCCTCCGAGATGGGACCCGGTGGGGTGCTGGCATCGGCTAGTGCATACACACTTTTGTTAATGCCAGCCGCAACGAGCGACGGTGGGGGTGCAGGCTCCATGTTACATTGCTGACAAGTTGTGTGAGTGCACATCATCAGCATTGTGCGTACACACTAGACCAGGGGTAGCCAACTTCAGTCCTCAATAGCTACCAACAATTCACATTTTTCAGAGCACCTAGCTTGTGCACAGGTGCACGCATTACTCAATGACACATTTTAAAAGATCCATAGGTGGAGCTAATTACTTCATTTGTGATTCTATGAGGAAACCTGGAAAACACGCACTGTTGGTAGCTCTCGGGGACTGGAGTTGGCTACCCCTGCATTAGACTAGATCAGGCATTCCCAATCACGGTCCTCAAGGCACATCAACAGTGCAGGTTTTAGTGATATCCAGGCTTCAGCACAGATGGTTTAATCAGAATCCCTCAGATACTAATTAAGTCACCTGTGCTCAAGCCTGGATATCTACAAAACCTGCACTGTTGGTGTGCCTTGAGGACTGTGATTGGGAATGCCTGGACTAGATTTTGGTTCTGTTTTTCCGATCCATCGGTTCCTGCTAAAGTATTTAAAATGTCACCTGATGCTATATATGTCACCTGATACTATATATGTCACCTGATGCCACTTATGTCACCTGATGCTATATATGTCACCTGATGATAACATATTGGTGAGATTTAATAGGATGAGAGATTCAAAAAGTGAGAGATTTGGTAAGAAATCTCCAGGTTTTTTTAAAGCGGCAATCATTTACACTGCAAAACCAGTTTGATTTTGCCGTGTAAATGATTGCCACTTTAGAAAACTGGAGATTTCTTACCAAATCTCTCACTTTTTGAATCTCTCATCCTATTAAATCTCACCCATTGTATTAACTTCCAAAAATGAAGAGGATTTCCCAGATATTAGGGGATTCTAGCAATAAAACATTAGTATGGGCTGGATGGTGTAATATTATTAATGAAACTTCCTGTCGGCAGATGTGAGATTGAGTGTGACCTCACACATTAACCATATTTGCTAGTGGATAAAATCTAACTTATCTAAAATAACGACACGGACAACAGTAATGCCATTAAAATCAGTCAACCTTTTTATTTTGTAACATTTTAAATAACTATGGTGGCAGAGAGAAAGAACGGTCAGTTTACCAGTGACATAAGCCAATTGGCCAGTACACCACAATAGGCCAACTAGACAGTCAGTGGCCCTGACCCCCAGTAGGGTAGGTCACACTAGATCAGTGTATTAGAAAGAGGGGTGCCGGATGACTGCCCGGCAATCGGGATCCTGACGGTAAGTGTACCAACATAGGAATTGCGACTGCCGGTGCTCTGACATGGGGGATCCCAACTGACAGGGTCTATTCTCCCTTGTGGGGTCCATGACCCCCATAGAGGGAGAATAGAACCTGTGGCGAGCCACCGAGCCTGCAAGGGGCTTCTTTGCGCTCACCCCCTTGTCAGAGCACTAACTGGCAGTCGGGATTCCGATGTCGGTAAACTGACTGTCATGATCCCGATTGTTGGACAGTCATACCACACCCTGAAAAGAGAGCGCTCCTCCATAAAGCAGCGCATTAGCCACTGGACTGACGTCATTTCCCGCCACAGAGAGGTTGACCAACCCCAACAGACAAGAAAAAAGAAAAAAAAGTTTGGGCTAGGGTGGGTGGGGAATCCAGGCTAAAAGAGTCAGCCCCTAGCTAGCCTACAATCAAAATGTCCACATCTCCAGAACTATCGAAATAACAACCTGACTAATGCCAAGGGAGTAAGGGGGTGGGATGACTTGGCCCGAGGTGAAAACCTGAAAAAACTGCACGGAGAACACGAGCCAATAGTGTCACCGTGTATTCAGGAGAAAACAGGGAAAATCCCTCGGGACCCTCACCGCTAACGGTGACGAGTGGCAAATGCTCCCAAGTCTTGTCTATTCGTGATGTGGTGTAGAAAGTGGGGAAGCAGATCGTTGAAGGAGCCGCCCTGCCGATCAAGCAGGATTACACTATAAAAACTAGTGCATGGAGCAGCTGACTGGTCGACACAGGCGGCCCCAACCCCAAACCGCTAGCCCACCCCCACACCACCTGACGAATAGACCTATATACAATGATAGGCATTGCACCTCCTGCTGCGTTACTGATCGGAACGGCATCCTGGGCTGCAGTATCCGATCTCCTGTGACAACTTTGTCCAGCTCCGACCCAGTTGGGTCATGCAAGCCGACCATGGAATCTGCTCCGATCAGGTCTGAAAATCTCAGTCCTCCGAAGTAGATCCTGGCCCCATCTTTCACAAACAACCTCCATCCCCATGCCATCCCCAAGCAGCATCAGACTATCAATCACTGACTGTCTGATGCCATAGTTCAACCAATGTTGTGGACACATACTGTACATGGGCAGTATGGGTCCAACACATGCGCAGGGTACCAAATATCAGTACTTTACTGAATGTGCCACTACAGCTTTGGATTATGATTCGGGCCCAATATGCTAATTTAGTATTTGAGTTTCTGTGCCATCGGCCGCAGGAGTGTTGGAGAAGTGTAAAAGAGACAAATACCAACATGACTAATACCAAGTGAGGGGGGGGGGGGAGGGGGTGAGGCGACTTGGCCCGAGGTAAAAACCTGAAATTCCTGATAAACCTGCACGGAGAACACAAGCCAATATTGTCACCGTGTATTCAGGAGATAACAGGGAATATCTCTCGGGACCCTCACCGCTAACGGTGACGAGTGGCAAAATGCTCCCAAGTTGTGTCAGCCCTAGCCCGCAGGAGTGTGGGTGGTGTGTAATAGAGGCAGCTGAAAGCTGATGGGATGGGATAGAGCGGTTGTGATGGTGCGGAAAGCAGAAAAGAGTGTAAAGAAAAGAGGAGCGAGAAGCAAACCCAAAATGGCCACAGGAGTGTGTGTGGAGTGTAGTAAAACCAAATACTAACATGACTAATGCTAAGTGAGGGGTAGGAGGGGGTGAGACGACTTGGCCCGAGGTAAAAACCTGAAATTCCTGATAAACCTGCACGGAGAACACGAGCCAATAGTGTCACCGTGTATTCAGGAGATAACAGGGAAAATCCCTCGGGACCCTCACCGCTAACGGTGACGAGTGGCAAAATGCTCCCAAGTCGTGTCAGCCCTAGGCTGCAGGAGTGTGGGTGGAGTGTAATAGAGGCAGCTGAAAGCTGATGGGATGGGATAGAGCGGTTGTGATGGTGCGATAGACAGAAAAGAGTGTAAAGAAAAGAGAGAGAAGAAAACCCAAAATGGGATAACACCTGTGAGGAGAGAGATAGAAGGAATTACCACGATGTACGGTGGAGAAGATCTTCATGTTCTCGGTGTATTCAGGAGATACGACACAGGACCGGCCACCGAGTGGACTGTCTGCGGCACACAGGACAGCTGGGATTTGAGTCCGTCCACACGTAGATGCAGCTCGGATGAAATCTGTGGCCACAGGGCAGAACTGACACCCGCTCTCCATTTTGGAACTCCATAATACAGATCACGCAGAATTGCGGCTCTTCATCCTCAGCAATAGTGCACGATGGAAATGCGCTGATCTCCAAATCCCAGGGTGCGACATTCTCCCTGGTGAGACGTATCTGCAGGTATTCGGGGTTACGACTGTCGCTGTCTACCTCCATGGCCAGGATATGCTGTCCGTTGACCTCTACAATCATGGCTGGTTGGTTAAGCTCACCGATGAACACCATTTCAGACGACAGGAAGTCTTGCGCGTTGATCTCAACAAAGATGGTCGACTCTGGAATCTGCTCGTGCATCTCCAACATCCTGTCATTGAAATACTCCCTCTCGAGCTCGTCTACGAGGTCTGCGTAATTCTGATGATGTTCAGCTGGAGGATCAGAGGCTCGATGAAGTTCCCTGGGACCAGGGATAAAAATGGGTGAACGGCTTCGGGCTCTGTTCTCCCTTTGAGATGTTTCGTCACTGGTTTCCTGACGAGATCTTCTTTGGCGCTCGGAGCGCAGCCTCTCCACAAAAACGGTCTGCGTAGAATCGTCTGAAAAGATATACCTTTATATTGTAGCTATAATTACTAGATAATTATTAAATAACTATTATTAATAAATAACATGTTCAAAGCAATTGCTGATCAGCAAATTGAGTTACAGCAATCACATTCTGAATATAATACTTTATTGTGTCAACAATACACTACAACAATGCACTGTCAACAAAAAATGACACACAAGTACCTGCACAAACATATCCCATTTCATTGTTTATCATTCAGCATATTAACAGCAGTTGGAAAAAAAACTGTTTAGCATCCGCTTTGTACGTACCGGGATACTGCGGAACCGTTTTTTCGATGGCAGAATATCAACAACCTCATAATTATGATTTGTCAGTGATGAGAGGCAGAATATCAGGGTTATATTTCAAGTGAGTTTTTGTAATACCCCTTTCACACCAGCCTAATTTCCCGGGTAGCGCTGGTTTGTTAGGTTCCCGGGCCAAACTCCTGGGAAAATTTGCCAGGATTTCAACCAAGCAGGGTTGTTCACGGGTTCAACCCAAGGTCCTGGCCGTTTTGAATGGGGTAGGGATTACTAACCCTGGTTACTGGTCCATGGTGCAGATGGTCAGGCTGGGGATCCACACAGGCGGCGGGCGCAGATGACAGGACAGGAGGTGGATGAAGATGATGCAGCTCTCCGGTGCCCTTACTCCCGCCGGAGAGCTGCGTCATCTGCACCTGCTGTCTGACCTGTGTGGATCACCGGCCTGCACCGAGGACCAGCAACCCAGGGTGAGTACTATTCACCGGCCTCCGCCACCATCCCAGCTACCCCTGCCTTCTGACGGCCTCCTCTCTGCCTCCTTCCCACACCAGAAAACGCAGAGACTTTTCTGGTGTGAAAGGGGCCAACCGGGGCATGATCCCTGGGCCGAATTCCTGGGTGGTTCCCTGCATTTTCTGGTGTGAAAGGGGTATTATCGTTTGTTAGAAAGATAACATTACAGAGCAATAATAGCCAGTGCCTACCAGATATAGTATGTGTGAATGGGGTGGCATGGGTATTATTCGTGCCTCTAACTGGAAATCCTTATTTCTAGAGTTATTTTTGTGAGGTTTCTTTTTTTTTATATTTGTCTATTTGCTATTTTGGCAACTAGATGAATACCTAGTGTAACTAGAACTTGAAATCGCCAATAATCCACTACATCAGTATATGTATACAGAATTTATATGTACATTTTATTAAAGGTAAGCATTCAAATCAATTTAACATGACAAATGTTATTATTATTTTTGTTTAAGAATAAGATGGTGGGGACCTCAAAAATGTGTGTTTCTTTGGGCCTCTAAGAACCTCTGAAAGAGCCTGATAGTACCAGACCAGAACCCAGTGATTACCATACAGAACCACCATAAGTGTACCATGGAGTCGGCCTGTGTCACATGGGTCAGTGATTAATAATGCACCATGTCCACTTGAACCTGATTTACCAATCCCAACCACTTTGTGGTCAGGATCTGCGATCTGTGATCCCTAAACCCTTATAAGAGGGCTACCCTGACAGTCTATACCAGTGACGGCTAACCTTGACATTCCAGCTGTTGTTGAACTACACATCCCAGCATGCCCTGCATCAGTTTTAGCATAGCCAATTGGTAAAACTAGCAGGGCATGCTGGGATGTGTAGTCCAACAAAGCTGGAGTGTCAAAGTCAGCCCTCACTGGGCTATACCGCTCTAGCAAGAGCCGCAGCCTGACTGTTACCTGGAGCGTGCTGCCTTAACGGATTGTAGTGTTTGTGCTCTATTGTGCGATCTGACCACTATATGAATAATATGTGTAACTAGGTAGCAGAGTATTGCCGGTTATATCTTGCTGAAACGTCTGGCAATGATTACTGATACACAGATGACTTAAACAATATGGGCGGTTCAGGAGGCAATGGCACCTTTTTAAGAGCTCAGCTCAAACATGATTGAACTCGGGCATGACCACTAATGGACAAGAGTAAAGGTGCATACACACTGAAAGATTTGAAGCAAGATGTGGACAATCCTGATCTCAATAGGAACAGCCTATTCAAATCGTTCCTTGCACCAGCCGATCATTAGGATTGGTCTATGATATTCCTAGCATGCAGGAAGATCATAGGCCAATTTTTTGTGAAGTGTTTCAAATCGTTTCGTGTGTACGCACGTTGAACGATTTGAAACCATCTGAAACCATGTTGGATCATTTCCAACATCGTTTCCAACATCGTTTCGTGTGTTTGCACCTTTTAGAATAAGCTATTCATATCTGTAAGTGGATACAATACAGTGGTATAATAAATTAGAATCTCTCCCGGAGCAGTGGTCATGCTAAACGAAATAATAAAGTTTTGAAAAATGATATGGCTGCTGTATCAGCCCGTTACTGGGATGTGGTCATTTGGTCTACAGCATGTTCGACATCATTAGGTCGACATGGGTCTAGGTCGACATAAAAAAAGGGGTACTTGTGTATTATAGCGGCGCCCCCGATGTACATCGTACGATGAACGCATCGCATCGCATGCCATGTACTGGATTTTGACCCCCTATACGATGAAAAATCGTATAAGCACCCTAAAGGGTGCTTTTGAGCACCCTAATGGTGCGTGGCGAGCGGACGCGGATACCTTCACAGGTAAACGCGTCCCTTCGTGGGCTTCACAGGTATCCGCGTCCCCTCACGGGGCTCGCTGCGCTCGCCACACTATTCTATTCTCAACTCCACGCCGAGGTGGATAGTGGGGGTATGAAAAGGTCGTAGGATGCGTACCGCCGCCCCTCGCGGGCTCGCTGCGCTCGCCACGCTTCGGGTTTACGTTTATAGTGGGGGGGTGGCGTGGGGGTGCATTTAAAATTGTAAGCACCCATTAGGGTGCTTATACAATGTTTAATCGCATCGCATCGTATGGCATTGTATGCCATGTACAATGGCATACAATTTGAAAATTGTATGCCATCGCACACTATTGAAGCAAATCGCGTCGCATCGCATACCATCGTATGCGTTATGGTATGCGATGCGATGGGCGCCGCCAAAATACACAAGTACCGAAAAAGGTTGACATGGTTCTAGGGCGAAAGGTCAGTAGTTGGACAGATGCGGTGCACTTTAAACTGTGTCCATGTCGACTGTGTTGATATTCAGGTAAAAAAAAAACAGTGAAAAACTCCATGTCGACCTTTTGACTGTCGACCTAGACCTTGTCTAACTAATCACCTGTCGAACTAATGACCTTTCGACCTAGAACCATGTCGACCTTTTCCCATGTTGACCTAATGGTGTCGACCATCATGCTGTAGACCAAATGATCCCAACCCCCCATTACTATAGCCAAACGGATTACAAAAAAGGGTACTTGTTTCCTAGCACGGCGCCACGATTTTCAATCGTATGGCATCTTATGCATTCTATCGCATCGCATGCCATATAGCCGCATGCGATGCGATTTTAAATTGTATAAGCACCCTAATGGTTGCTTACAATGTTAATTGCACCCCCATGCCACACCCACTATCAACGCCAACCCGAAGCGTGGCGAGCGGCGGCGGTACGCGTCCTCCGACCTTTTCATACCCCCAGTATCCACGTCGGCGTGGAGTTGATTTTATATAGTGTGGCGAGCGCAGCGAGCCACTGAGCCCGAAGCGTATTACTTTACTTGTATTGCGCTCGCCATGCTTTGGGATGGCATTGATAGTGGGGTTGGCATTGATAGTGGGGGTGCTTTTAACATTGTAAGCACCCATTACGGTGCTTATACAATTAATAATCTTATAGGGGGCCATTTAACATTGAAAGCACCCATTAGGGTGCTTATACAATTTAAAATCGTATCCCATGCCATTGTATGCCATATACAATGTATACGATTTTAAATTGTATAACATCGGGTGCCATCGCGTCGCATCGCATACCATTGTAAGGCTTATGGTATACGATGCAATGGGCGCCGTGCTAGGAAACAAGTACCCAAAAAAGTATAACAGTGTGTAACAAATGAAAACATAAATTAAATATTCCAAACTGACAATGGTTCATATAATATCAAGCAGGAAAAACACCTTTATATGCTTTTAAAATAATGCAAATAACATTCTATATACCGTAATTATCGGTGCTAAACGTGAGATCCCCAAACCGGTGAAGCTGACCAATTACAGATAAATACAGAGGGAATGCCAGATGAAATGTTGAGTGGTGTGATAATGTCCACTGTTATGTCGACCTTGGCTCGTGTCAACCTTCAGTGATGGACCCAATGTATGTTGACCTTAGTGCAATCAGCCCATACCCAGAGTAACATCAGGCATTAGGAAGGAATCAGAGTGAAGGTCAGTGAATATTTCCCCAGGATGCTATTTACATTTTATATACTAATAAAAGTGATATTTTATGATTCAGTAAAAGGATCCTTAGTGCACCTACGAGAAGGCTTGCTAGGTGTTGTAGGTCCCAGCTGAAGCTGTGGGTAGCACCTCCCATAGCAATGAATAAAGACTGAACTATTGCAAAAACCGAGCTTGTAACATGACAGTTAGGGGCTAAAGGTAAAGGTAGGTACTTTATCTCTACCAGTCGCTAAAGCTTACCGCATCTCCCTGTCAGCCTGAAAATGCCAGTAGCTTTGGAGGCCTATGTACTAACCTTGGGATAAAGTGTCTAGTTATGAAGTACCGCCAGTCAGCTCCTCACTGCCATGTTACAGAAGGTTTGAAAATGACATTTAGGGACTGATTATTGGTACTTTGGGGTCTATGTACTAAGCCTGGGATAAAGGGTTTGGTTATAAAGTACCAGCCAATCAGCTCCTCGCTGCCATGTTACAGGAGGTGTTTGAAAATGTTAGTTAGGAGCTGGCGTGTTGGTAGATTATCTCTGTCCACATTATCTCTTTCCAAGTCTTAGTACATAGACCTCTTTGGGGCCCATTTATCAAAAGTTTTAGCTCCAGCCAATCCGCTCCTGTCATGTTTTTGAAAAATGGCATTTGGGTGCTGGTTTGCTGCAGCACCATTTATCATAAGCAATAGGTTTTAAGTGTCTAAAATGGATTTAAAGATTGTGCCCTGTATCTCTCTCCAAGATTTCATGAATCTCCCACAAAGTGAGGGTATTACATACAGCTCATGTGCAGCTAACCCCAACTGCCGCCCGCATGCCACACAGGCAGAGAGATATCATTGCATGTAGAAATGTAAAGTGGGAGAGATAAAGTACCAGCCAAACAACTCCTATTATTATTAATGACAGAAGCTGGTAGTTTGGTACTTTATCTCTCTCCCTGCTGTTATAAATTGCCCCCTTAGATTGGACTAACTGCCCCAATAGCTCACTTACCTTGATCTCCTTGGCGGCTCCATCTCCTCTGGTCCTCCTGGAGCCGCCGTAACTCTCTTCTGCTCATCTCGATCTGAAATATAAGCACAATAACCACAACAAACAATGTCCAGTAAAGCTCAGGTGTTATGGGGCTCTGAATAGCGGGATCCTGTAGAAATCTGCTGGGAGTACAACACTAGCTGTCGCAGCAAACTAGCTCTCTCTTCCAGAAGCAGCTTCTCTCTTCAGTCTCAGGTACACCAACTGACAAATTGCTACAGTTGGGACAGCAACATGGCTGATCCTGCCAACACACTGAGGCCAGGCGGCCATATTTGTTACTGGCATTTATATAATCAGCTATGGAGATCTGTATTCTGGTGAATTAAGCTAACTATTGCTGCTGATTAGTTTACAAATGTGAAATGTACACAGGCTGTAGGTGCCCAAAACCACATTCATTGAATTGTGACATGTTTAGACCTTTTAAATTTGTCCACCTAATGCATGCAAACCTATTCAGTGTGTGTGTGTGTGTGTGTGTGTGTGTGTGTGTGTGTGTGTGTGTGTGTGTGATCATTTTTATTAGCCTGGTGATGTTTTCCCCTTGGTTGTCCAGTAAGGGAGGCCAGATAACTAATGTTATGTTAAATCAGAGGAGAATAGCTTGGTGACAGCAGACACAGACCGGTTATAGGGCCAGATGCACTAAGCTTCAAAAGTGATAAAATGGAGAGCGATAAACAGCCAGCCAATCAGCTCCCGCCTGACATTTTTCAAACACAGCGTGTGACATGGCAGGTGGGAGCTGATTGGCTGGCTGTTTATCCCTCTCCATTTTATCACTTTTGAAGCTTAGTACATCTGACCCATAGTCCTTAACCTGTCCGTGAGTGGGTCTGCTCAGTATAGCCGGAAGTACACACGTAGCAGCTTTATATGACTGCTGTGAGGGGCGGAAGGACGGCTACTATACCTATATAATGACACACGTCCATGTAACGCTTGTTTTACAGTAGTCTAGGGTGGCCAATCCTGGGATCGGCAGGATCCCGGGATTGGTCCCCAAAATGTCTGAGATTTCAATTCCACTCCAATTTTGGGATTGCGCATGGGCAGTCTAATGCCGGGCAGCGTCTGAACAACCGCTCACACGCTGCCCGTCTTTTCCCGACCTGCCGGAACTCTCTCCGCCCACCACCTCAGCAGTGCCGCACATACACGGCGCGATTATTGCACCCGTTATGGGCTGGATCGCATCACATGCGTTTTGCGTGTGATGCAATCAGAAAGCAGTACAATAAGTATGTGCAGCGCATACTTTTTGTACTGTGCGATGCGATGCCTGTGGGAGCGCCATCGCATCGCACTGTGTATGGCCACCTTAACAGACCTGCTAAAAAGGTAATGTTACTGTAGTTCTAAATGCAGTTTTATTGGGGCATACTGTTTACATTTTCTGCACTTGCCGAAGTCGGCTCCCAGCCACCGATGAAATCGCTGGGCAGGGGTGTAAGTTCATCCCGGTCACCTGGATACAAGCTGGAATTTGGTGCCCTCTCTTAAAGGAATAAAGTGAAAACAAATATTGTGCGTGTGAATATGTGTCAGCAGTCACAGCAGGCTTGCCTACCCTCCCGCATTCAGCGGGAGGTTCCCGATTTTTGCATGAGCCTCCCGCTGCCCCGCAATCCCCCTCCTTCCTCCCGTTTTTTTTGTAAGCCTCCATTGAATTTGGACTGCGCATGCGCGCGTCCTGAACTGGCCGGGGGTGGGGCCTGTATCGGGAAGTCGCACCGCTGGGTAGTTGTTGGTAGCGCCGGGGGCCGAGCTGCTGGGCACACAGACAGGAAGTCCAGACTGTCTGTCTGTGCACTGGGAGAAGGAGAAATAGCAACCGGGGCTTCCTGAGACTGGCCCCGCCCCCACACTGAGGCTCCGTGTGTGTCAGTCCTGCAGGCTGCAGCTGCTCTAGTCTCACAGCTCCTCGTCTTCTGCCTGTAATGTGATGACTTCCTGCACTGCCTGGAAGGAAGAACACAGCCAAGTGAGTGCTGTGGGAATGGGGGCTGTATATAATGTGTGTATGGGGGGGTCAGGTGTGTGTGTAATATAACGTGTGCTCACTGGTTGTGGGGGGTCTGTGTATAATTTAGTATTGTGTTATGTGCTGTGTGTTTTGAGTGCAATATGGGGGAGGGGAGCTGTGTATAATATACTATGTTGTATATGTGAATGTACTAGGTAGGGATGGACATCGGAAGCCAACCATCAAATGATGGCAGTGCTTCCACCATTGAAACTTTCGATGCGATGGTAACTAACCATCGAATCAAAAGTATTCAATGGTGAAAACTAGTTATATGACTAGTGCATGCGCAAAAGCCTGTATTGCCATTTGTAAGGTAGTAATTGAGTTTGGTGGCAGGGCCCAGGCTCTGAGCAACATATTACTTTATCATTGGACATTGTGTGTATAATATACATATATAATATTCACACAAAGCCCAATGATGAAGTAGTATAATAATTTTGTACACATTATTAACACTTTAACAGCAAGTAATCAAAATGTAATAAAATTAGATAAATTGTAAACTAACTCGTTTTAGGTTTTACTATTTTTCCAGATAGGAAAATGTCTATTTATTAAGGCAAGTGTAACTACACACACACACAAATAAGGGAGATGATATAGTGGTCATCACATCATTTATATGGTGAGATAAATATTGCAATGAGCAGGGCTGGCTCTACCATTAGGCAGCTGCCTAGGGTGCCAGGATCTGTGGGGGCACCACTATAATGCTACACACTAGGCGATTCTAGCTTCCATCGTCAGCTATATGGTCGCTCAGTGACCATATTGCCGGTGATACCTAGCGACCTTCGCCGTGTGTGCGCTCCCACCGCAGCCCAGCGACGGTCGCTGGTCGCAGGAACTTGCTAGAATCACTGGTCCCCAGTAAAATACTGATAACCAGCAATTCGGTCACTGAGCGACCAATCGCTAGCGACAAGGTCACGTAATATAAAAAATAGTTCACTATATATAAAAACAGTTAAGGTGCCCCTACACTGAGGCGATTTGGTCCGATTGTGGCCAATTGCGACCAATCGACCCCTTAAATCGGACCAAATCGCCTCTCCCTGACATGCTGTTGGGTCCCGTGCGCATCGGACCCGACCAGGTGCTCAGACCGGCAGGCAGCCACCCGTTCCTCCTGGCGGTGAGGCGGGTGGGAAGCAGGGATGCATGCAATCTATCACAACGGATCGCATGCGTTCCTGCCGCCGGGAAGGTCCCTGCAGCCTGCAGGCTGTCCTGTGTCCGTACACTGCTGCGAGACGTCACAGCAGTGTATGGGCACCTTTATCTTGGTTCATTCCACTGGTACCCCAGGACTGTGTATATTGTTCCTCACTATCTCACTATGGGGCAGATGTATTAACCAGCGTTAAGTGCAAAAATGCACTTAACGCTGGTTAACTGGGGGGGATTACGTCTGTCCCTAATGTATTACTAGCGCACCTAACGTGCGCTAGTGACAGCCCGCCGAGTTACGCTCGGCGGGGCTGTCCCTGCAATCCCCCCCCAGGGATTAACGGCCGGGGCGATGTATTAACAGCCTTCAAGGCGTTAATTCGCCCCGGCCGCTTCGCCAGCTCAGGGCTAGCGTTGTCCTATCCCCCACTATGGGGACAACGCTAGCCCTGCGTCTGGCTTGGGCTGCGCTGGAGATCTTGCGGTTTTTGCGAGATCTCGCGCATGCCCAGTAAGCCGGGCAGGGGGGGCGACGGGGAGTGCGCATGTGCGGGGCGGCGAGGGAGCCGATAAGGAGAGCCGTTAACGCTGGGCATAACGGCTCTCCTTATCGGCTTGGGGGATGTTAATACATCTCCCCATAATGAGTGCCCGCTTCTCCTCGTTATGCAGGAGAAGCGGGACTCGTTATTTCACAAACGTAACAAGCTTAATGATACATCTGCCCCTATATTCACAGAAACAGACAATCTCTGACCAACACTTCACTGATGATCATATAGTGGTTGCTGCCTGGTAATACTAATGCAGTATATTAATGAGTGTTGTATGTGACTGACATTCACAAATATCTGTAGCTAGTTGTATTGTGTACCTATTATTATTATTATTGTAGCTTGCCTGAGCTGGTATAACATTCAGTGACTTCTCCTCCTCTCTGAATCCTCCAGAGCTCAGTGTGTCTGTGAAATTTGCTGCTGTTTGAGTGACTGGTGCTGCAGGGTGAGGTTTGTGCTCTGATTGGCTCTCTGAGTCAGTGAGAGCCAATCAGAACTAACAGTGGGCCCTGTTGCCTAGAAGCTACAGCAACCATAGAGAGGGAGAGGGAGGGAAGCAGAGAGAAAGTCAGACAGCCTCCAACGAACCTAGGAAGTTTCCCTGACACAGACACAGCAGCCAGGGGAGGCATAGCTTTTGTGAATTACAAAAAATAAGCCACCATCGGTACACCATCGAATGATTAGCATTCGATGGTGACAAACATCGGAAGGTCACCATTAAATGGTAAAAACACTAACATCGAAAGAAAAACATCGATGTTTCCGAAACATCGACCATCGATGTCCATCCCTAGTACTAGGTCCAATATGGGGTGGGGGTGTATAATGTACTGGGTGTTATAATGTACTACGGTGTGTTATATGGGGGGCACACTTGCCTTCCCTCCTGCATTTTGCAGGAGGCTCCTGCTTTTAGCCCAAGCGCAGTGCCAGTATTCCCCAAAGCTGCCCCCTCTTACAATGTGGATTGCGCATGCGCAAGTTTAGAATAAATGGGGATGGGGATTGAAAGGATAGCTGGTAGTCCTGTGGGAAGAACACAGCACGTGGCCCCTCCCCAAGCAGTGTGTCAGTCACCATGCTTACAGGCTCACATCCCACTCCTGACACCCCTCCCTCACAGGTACCCCTCTCCTAACTTTCTCCTCACATCCCCCTGACCACCTACCCACTCCACAAATGTATCCCTCTCCTGCTAACTCTCATCACATCCCCCTTTACCCACGGCACTGAGGTTAGAGCCTCTGGTTCGTCTATTTTAGATGTACATTCTTCATTGCTGTCTCCTTTCCCAGGACATGACTCCGGCATGGACGCAACTTGGCAGCAGTTCCTCACAGTCACCTCCATGCTGCCTGGTTAGTGCTCTCTTCTGCCCCATCTCCGACTGGCAGGGGTGGCGATACCCCTTCTATCGCCGTCCGCGCGACCCCCCCTCCCGTCCTCCATCGATCTCCTCCTCCCCCAGCAGGTGTCACAGCAGGGAGGACATCCGGCTGCAGGGGGAGGAGGAGACGCAGAGGGACACTGACAGCCGCCGGGATGTGACGGAGACCCCCGCAGACCACATCACAGGTATCGCGGGGGTCTCCGTCACCGCAACCCGATGCCAGCCGCATATGTTAGTACATATGTGTAGCATCGTGGCGGCTGGCAGGCGAGGGGCGGCGATGTATATTAATACATCCCTCCCTGGGCCAAATGTACTAAGCTTGAAAAGTGATAAGATGGAGAGTGATAAACCACCAGCCAATCAGCTCCTACATGCCATGCCACAGTTTGAAAAATGACAGGTAGGAGCTGATTGGCTGGTGGTTTATCACTCTCTATTTTATCACTTTTCAAGGCTTAGTACATCTCACCCTCTATCCCTGACATCCTTTTCTCTCTTCCCCCTCTCTATCCTGGACACCCTCTCTCAGCCCTTTCGGTCTCTTCTCTCACCTCCTACTCTCCTCTCCTTTTCACCCCCTCTCTATCTCCGTCGCCTTCTCACTCTCACCCCCCCCCCTCTCTCTATCCCTGAGACCCTCTCTTTTTCTCCCCCTTCTCTCTCTTAGCCCTCTATCCGTTACACCTTCTCTTACCCACTCTCTATTCCTGACATTCTCTCATCCCCTTTCTTTCTTTCTTTCTTTCTTTCTTCCCTCTCTCACAGCACCTTTCTCTATCCATGACACCTTCTCTCTTATCCCCCTTCTCTATATCCCTGACATCATCTGTCACCCCCTTCTTCTCATGCCCCTCTGACACCCTCTATCACCCCATTTCTCTCTCCCCTCTCTCTCAGCCCCTTTCTCTGTCCGTGACACTCACTCTCTCTTTCACCCCAATTATATCATCTCCAGCAACTCTCAGTCCTGGGAACTCTCTCTCTCACCCTCTCTTTATCCTTGACACTTTCTCACTCTTTCTGCCATTCCCTCACTTTTCCTGACAGCCAAATTATTTATCTCTTATCTTTTACACACTCTGACACTCTCTCATTCTCCTCCTCACGTTTCCTTCATTTACCTACCCCCCCCCCCCCTGACATTCTCTATCTCTCTCTTTCGCGCGCACGCACACACACGCTTTCTCTCTTTCACTTCTCTCTGTTTGTGCCTGATTCCGCCTGTCTCATATTCTAATAGGGTGGGACCTGCAGAGGAGATGTCTAGTTTAAACCCCCCAAGGTGCCCTGTTTAAAAAAAAAAAACAACCACAAGTCTACCAAATGTATAGTATGTCACATATACTCTATATAATGATGTATATGTCAGTATTATGCTCTGCTGTGTAATGTCAGCATGAGCCCTCATGTGTTATGTCAATGAGTAGCCCTGCTATGTGATGTCAGTCATGCTGTGTAATGTAGCTGTGATGTCAGGGAGTAGCCCTTCCGTGTAATGTAGCTGAGAGATCAGTGTGTAGCCAGTACTGCGCTTTGTACTTTCGTTTTTATGTGCCGCTGCAGGACACACCACTTGGTCACAGTAGACACACCCATATATGGAGATAGACACACCCCTTGGGTAGATTGTGACACGCCCCCTCAAGTGTGCTCTGCACAATGCTTTTCAGTGCAATCTATAATCTCCCTGAAACTAATTTTCAAAAGTAGGCAAGTATGTGGTAAGTGCACATGTGCAGAACACCCCCTGAGCATTGAGCAACCTGTGGGTGAGGACTGGAGCTCAGTCTGTATGTTGGTCATGTATGTGACTCCCACAGGGCTGCTGCATGGTGCTACTGGGGATATCTATGTGTATGGGCATACCAGTGTATCCTCAGCAGCGCTACTCTATGGCTCAGGTTGTAATATCTCAGCCCCAGTGCTGTCTGCATTATTATACACTGTATATTATCTATCTGCTTTCCCAAAGTGTGACACAGGTGTATATAGACCAGATTATAATCTATGGGAAGCCTCTGTGTGTATACTATATGTTCTCTCTCTCTCTGCTGCAGTAGCTATGCGCGCTTTGCTATGTTCTATGATAATAAACACATGTGAGTGTAATGGTAAATATGTGCCCGGCATGCCAATGTGGTGAGATACAGGTGCGCCAAACCATACAGGCTAGCAAACTGCACGTAGCCATTAGTGCAGATGTAGGATAACTGGGCATACTGTATATAGGCTGGGATCACTGCTGCGTTCAGGTGACACCAAGTACATGTCACCCGCCGGGATTGCTTGCTGGATGGTTATACAGGGATTATTGTCACATTAGTTATACTGTAGTCTAAAGTGTATACTGTATTATCTACTATCCTAATGGGGCATACACACAGGGGGCGGGATGTACTAAAGGGAAAATGTGATAAAACGGGGGTTTTACCGCATTTTCCTATGTACCATTACCCGTCCGCCCCATCTCCGCCTGGCAGGGTATCGCCACCTCTGGGTGGCGATACCCTATAGATGCCTATGGGCTTCTATCGCCGCCCGCCGTCCTTGTGACCCCCCCTCCCATCCTCCATCGATCTACTCCTCCCCCAGCAGGTGTCACAGCCGGGAGGACATCCGGCTGTAGGGAGGAGGAGGAGGAGAGGCAGGGGGACACTGACAGCCGCCAGGATGTGACGGAGACCCCCGCACACCACATTACAGGTATCGCGGGGGTCTCCGTCACCGCACCCCGATGCTAGCCGCATATGTTAGTACATATGCGGTAGCATCGCGGCGGCTGGCGATGTACATTAATACATCCCGCCCAGGGGGATATGAGGCTTATTTCTAAGTGATCTGACTAGATCGCTTAGAAATGAGAAAAGGATCACTCCACGTGTATACCCTCTGGTGATGACGATTGCGCGGTCCCGCGCGTCGCTGTTGCCTGACTAGATTTACACATTTGCATCCAGTTATAAATCTAGTCATCGCCAGTGTTCTCACACCAGAGAACACTGGCCGTGACAGATTGTTCAGCACACAATGCTGAGCCATCTGTGCTTAACTGCAAACTTAGCACAAAGGCTCACTTGCACTGTGTGTGCACAGCTTTAGGGATGGACGTCTTTGCAATTGATGACAATAGTGCAACTGCCCATTGATTGTGGCATACTATGCAATGGATGACCATCAATGTTTTTACCTATTGATGGTGATCCATTTTCTTTGACTGATTGGATTGTGGGCCAATCAAAACATGTAGGCGGTGCTTCATGAGTGTTGGAGCAGAGCTATGCTGGTGGTAAGGGTTGCTGGTCTTACTGTACTGCATATTAAAATAATAATAATAAAAAATATATATATAATTTATGTAAGGTGCTAAACAACATATAATGGTGATTCAATTGTTTTGTGCACCCGTAGCTCTTGCCTAATGTAGTGGGAGCTAATGAATTGTTCGCAGCACTTGTCCTGGTCTTGACGGCTGCATTTTTGCGCCCTAAATAAACTAGATGCAGCTTATTGCCCTACTGTGCGTGAAGGGTGCGAGGAGAAATCCAGGTGAGGTGCAGCCTGGGAGTCGGGTCACCAAACAATTGACTTTGATTTTAAAGCTCGTTTGTCGCTGAGCTTATGTTGCAGGCATGTCCAAAATGTGGCCCTTCAGCTGTTTTGAAACTACACATCCCAGCATGCCTTGCCATAGTTTTAGTATTCCCTAATAGCAAAGCTGTGGCAAGGCATGATGGGACTTGCAGTTTCACAACAGCTGGCGGGCCATAGTTTGGACATGATTGGTGTATTGGGTTCGTTAGCTGTTCACTAGCCTTTTGCACAAACCACTTTGGCACATATGGAGATGTAATCTCTTTATTAGTCTTTTTATTAGTCTTGCACTCTACTATTACATATAATGCATGCCTTGACACCGTTTCACCGTTCGTGACACCCAAAATGTCGTTAAAATATTTGTTCCAACCAGATTGTTGCTCGGAAAATGTCCAAACTTTTTATTTCTTTACATTTTTGAAATACACAAAATGTTAAAATTGGATGTGAATTTCTACTTCATTTCCTTACATACAGGGAGCAACTTCTATCAGTCACCCCACCTTGACAAAGTGCCCAGCGAGGCATGAAACGGGTTGGAGACTTAAGGAGAGGAGAAGCCATCTTGCTGCTGCCCGAAGTACCGACACGCCAGTCGCTGACGTCAGCAAGCCGCGTCCCGGGACCAAAGCCGCAACAGAAGATTCCACCCAGAAGCGGACAGCAACTGAGCTGAGGAATACCGCTGCCTCTGTAAGGTTAGGGTTAGTAGGGAAAGCGCGACAATCTCCCTCTCTCACCTCACATCCTCCAAAAGGAGTGTAAACATTATTTTACTAATACATTTTTACTTTACAGGTGTCACTCGTATAAACTAATCCCAGCGCTCTTTTTTACCCCTCAGAACCTTTGCATTTATGAGAGCTGCTATACCATCAGTGCAGTTGATTTAACATTTTTCTCCTCACTTAGGATTATGGGGTATGGGACATTATACAGTAACACCGGGGGGATGTGACCAGAGAGGTGACTGCTGGGAATGGGAAATTAGACAGTAACACCGGGGGGGGGGGGGATGTGACCAGAGAGGTGACTGCTGGGAATGGGAAATTATACAGTAACACCGGGGGATGTGAAGGAGAGGTGACTGTTGGGATTGGGACATTGTACAGTAACACCGGGGGAAGTGACTGGAGAGGTGGCTGCTGGAAATGGGACATTATACAGTAACACCGAGAGATGTGACTGGAGAGGTGACTGCTGGGTATGGGACATTATACAGGAATGAGGCATTATCCAGTAACCCCTGAGAGGTGACTGCTGGGAATGAGGCATTATACAGTAACACCAGGGGATGTGACCGGAGAGGTGACTGCTGGGTATGGGACAGTATACAGTAACATCAGAAGAATGTAACCAGAGAGGTGTGTGCTGGGAATGGGACATTATACAGTAACACCGGAGGATGAGACCGGAGAGGTGACTGCTGGGAATGGGGCATTATACAGTAACACAGGGGAATGTGACCGGAGAGGAGACTGCTGGGAATGGGACATTATACAGTAACAAAGGGGATGTGACCAGAGAGGTGACTGCTGGGAATGGGTCATTATACATTAGCATCGGGGGATGTGACCGGAGAGGTGACTGCTGGGAATGGGGAATTACACAGTAACACCGGAGAGGTGACCGCTGGGAATGAGGCATTATACAGTAACATCGGGGGATGTGACCAGAGAGGTGACTACTGGGAATGTGGAATTATACAGTAACACCGGGGGAGGTGACTGCTGGAAATGGGACATGATACAGTAACACCGGGGGATGTGACCGTAGAGGATACAGCTGGGAATGGGACATTATACAGTAACACCTGGGGATGTGACCGTAGAGGATACAGCTGGGAATGGGACATTATACAGTAAAACCGGGGGATGTGAACGGAGAGGTGGCTGCTGGGAATGGGACACTATACAGTGACCCGGGGGAAGTGACTGGAGAGGTGGCTGCTGGAAATGGGACACTATACAGTAACACCGGGAGATGGGACCGGAGAGGTGACTGCTGGGTATGGGACATTATACAGGAATGAGGCATTATCCAGTAACCCCAGAGAGGTGACTGCTGGGAATGAGGCATTATACAGTAACACCGGGGGATGTGACCGGAGAGGTGACTGCTGGAAATGGGACATTATACAGTAACACCGGGGGATGTGACCGGAGAGGTGACTGCTGGGTATGGGACATTATACAGTAACACTGGGGGATGTGACCAGAGAGGTGACTGCTTGGAATGGGGAATTATACAGTAACACCGTTGGAGGTGACTGCTGGAAATGGGACATTATACAGTAACACCGGGGGATGTGACCGGAGAGGTGACTGCTGGGAATGGGGCATTATAGAGTAACACCGTTGGATGTGACCAGAGAGGTGACTGCTGGAAATGGGGCATTATAGAGTAACACCGGGGGATGTGACTGGAGAGGTGATTGCTTGGAATGGGACATTATACAGTAACACCGGGGGGATGTGACCAGAGAGGTGACTGCTGGGAATGGGAAATTATACAGTAACACCGGGGGATGTGACCGGAGAGGTGGCTGCTGGGAATGGGGCATTATAAAGTAATCCTGGCGGATGTGACGGAGAGGTGACTGCTGGGATTGGGACATTATACAGTAAAACCGGGGGATGTGACCAGAGAGGTGACTGCTGGGAATGGGGCATTGTAGAGTAATCCTGGCGGATGTGACAGAGAGGTGACTGCTGGGATTGGGACATTATACAGTAAAACCGGGGGATGTGACCGGAGAGGTGACTGCTGGGTATGGGACATTATACAGGAATGAGGCATTATCCAGTAACCCCTGAGAGGTGACTGCTGGGAATGAGGCATTATACAGTAACACCAGGGGATGTGACCGGAGAGGTGACTGCTGGGTATGGGACAGTATACAGTAACATCAGAAGAATGTAACCAGAGAGGTGTGTGCTGGGAATGGGACATTATACAGTAACACCGGAGGATGAGACCGGAGAGGTGACTGCTGGGAATGGGGCATTATACAGTAACACAGGGGAATGTGACCGGAGAGGAGACTGCTGGGAATGGGACATTATACAGTAACAAAGGGGATGTGACCAGAGAGGTGACTGCTGGGAATGGGTCATTATACATTAGCATCGGGGGATGTGACCGGAGAGGTGACTGCTGGGAATGGGGAATTACACAGTAACACCGGAGAGGTGACCGCTGGGAATGAGGCATTATACAGTAACATCGGGGGATGTGACCAGAGAGGTGACTACTGGGAATGTGGAATTATACAGTAACACCGGGGGAGGTGACTGCTGGAAATGGGACATGATACAGTAACACCGGGGGATGTGACCGTAGAGGATACAGCTGGGAATGGGACATTATACAGTAACACCTGGGGATGTGACCGTAGAGGATACAGCTGGGAATGGGACATTATACAGTAAAACCGGGGGATGTGAACGGAGAGGTGGCTGCTGGGAATGGGACACTATACAGTGACCCGGGGGAAGTGACTGGAGAGGTGGCTGCTGGAAATGGGACACTATACAGTAACACCGGGAGATGGGACCGGAGAGGTGACTGCTGGGTATGGGACATTATACAGGAATGAGGCATTATCCAGTAACCCCAGAGAGGTGACTGCTGGGAATGAGGCATTATACAGTAACACCGGGGGATGTGACCGGAGAGGTGACTGCTGGAAATGGGACATTATACAGTAACACCGGGGGATGTGACCGGAGAGGTGACTGCTGGGTATGGGACATTATACAGTAACACTGGGGGATGTGACCAGAGAGGTGACTGCTTGGAATGGGGAATTATACAGTAACACCGTTGGAGGTGACTGCTGGAAATGGGACATTATACAGTAACACCGGGGGATGTGACCGGAGAGGTGACTGCTGGGAATGGGGCATTATAGAGTAACACCGTTGGATGTGACCAGAGAGGTGACTGCTGGAAATGGGGCATTATAGAGTAACACCGGGGGATGTGACTGGAGAGGTGATTGCTTGGAATGGGACATTATACAGTAACACCGGGGGGATGTGACCAGAGAGGTGACTGCTGGGAATGGGAAATTATACAGTAACACCGGGGGATGTGACCGGAGAGGTGGCTGCTGGGAATGGGGCATTATAAAGTAATCCTGGCGGATGTGACGGAGAGGTGACTGCTGGGATTGGGACATTATACAGTAAAACCGGGGGATGTGACCAGAGAGGTGACTGCTGGGAATGGGGCATTGTAGAGTAATCCTGGCGGATGTGACAGAGAGGTGACTGCTGGGATTGGGACATTATACAGTAAAACCGGGGGATGTGAACGGAGAGGTGGCTGCTGGGAATGGGGCATTATACAGTGACCCGGGGGAAGTGACTGGAGAGGTGGCTGCTGGAAATGGGACACTATACAGTAACACCGGGAGATGGGACCGGAGAGGTGACTGCTGGGTATGGGACATTATACAGGAATGAGGCATTATCCAGTAACCCCAGAGAGGTGACTGCTGGGAATGAGGCATTATACAGTAACACCGGGGGATGTGACCGGAGAGGTGACTGCTGGAAATGGGACATTATACAGTAACACTGGGGGATGTGACCAGAGAGGTGACTGCTTGGAATGGGGAATTATACAGTAACACCGTTGGAGGTGACTGCTGGAAATGGGACATTATACAGTAACACCGGGGGATGTGACCGGAGAGGTGACTGCTGGGAATGGGGCATTATAGAGTAACACCGTTGGATGTGACCAGAGAGGTGACTGCTGGAAATGGGGCATTATAGAGTAACACCGGGGGATGTGACTGGAGAGGTGATTGCTTGGAATGGGACATTATACAGTAACACTTGGGGGATGTGACCAGAGAGGTGACTGCTGGGAATGGGAAATTATACAGTAACACCGGGGGATGTGACCGGAGAGGTGGCTGCTGGGAATGGGGCATTATAAAGTAATCCTGGCGGATGTGACGGAGAGGTGACTGCTGGGATTGGGACATTATACAGTAAAACCGGGGGATGTGACCAGAGAGGTGACTGCTGGGAATGGGGCATTGTAGAGTAATCCTGGCGGATGTGACCGGAGAGGTGGCGGCTGGCAATGGGGCATTATACAGTAACCCTGGCGGTTGTGACGGAGAGGTGACTGCTGGGATTGGGACATTATACAGTAAAACCGGGGGATGTGACCAGAGAGGTGACTGCTGGGAATGGGGCATTATAGAGTAACACCGTTGGATGTGACCAGAGAGGTGACTGCTGGGAATGGGGCATTATAGAGTAATCCTGGCGGATGTGACAGAGAGGTGACTGCTGGGATTGGGGCATTATAGAGTAACACCGTTGGATGTGACCAGAGAGGTGACTGCTGGAAATGGGGCATTATAGAGTAACACAGGGGGATGTGACCTGAGAGGTGATTGGTGGGAATGGGAAATTATACAGTATCACCAGGGGGATGTGACCAGAGAGGTGACTGCTGGGAATGGGAAATTATACAGTAACACCGGGGGATATGACCGGAGAGGTGGCTGCTGGGAATGGGGCATTATACAGTAACCCTGGCGGATGTGACGGAGAGGTGACTGCTGAGATTGGGACATTATACAGTAAAACCGGGGGATGTGACCAGAGAGGTGACTGCTGGGATTGGGGCATTATACAGTAAAACCTGGGGATGTGACCAGAGAGGTGACTGCTGGGATTGGGGCATTATACAGTAAAACCTGGGGATGTGACCGGAGAGGTGACTGCTGGGAATGGGGCATTATACAGGAGCACCGGGGGATGTGACCGGAGAGGTGACTGCTGGGAATGGGACATTATACAGTAACACCAGGGGATGTGCCTGATTGCTAGAGAGGCCGTCCTGCCGAATACCGGTTCCCACCGTTTCCCCTCCCTACAATGCAAGGGGATGTGTAACAAAGACACTTGCCCTCGTATTCCACTGCTACAGGAGAAATCCTTCGATGGTTGGCGACCATGAAAATATTTCTCCTGCCTTCACAAATAAGTCAATCTCAGTGCTGGATCATGAATAGTCAAAGTACATGACCGGACACACTGATACAGCTTTCACATCGCAAAATGCAGGGTCGCACCGGGACTTTGAAACGGTTCAGTCCCAGCCAGGGCTGTCTTAACGGGATGCAGTTAAAATCCCGTTGGAGGGAATCCTGGCGTTCAGAATCCCGATGCCGGAATCCCGACCGCCGAAATCCCGACACTTTCTCCCTCCGTGGGTGTCCACGACACCCCTGGAGGGAGAATAAATTAGCGTGCCGAGCGTAGCAAGGCACCGGGCCTGCTGCGTGGCGAGTGCAGCGAGCCCGCAAGGGGGGGCGATCCACGTGCCCCCCTTGTCAGGATTTCGGCGTTCGGGATTCCGGCGTCGGGATTTTGAACGCCGGGATCCCGACCGCCGGGATTTCATACTGAATCCGTCGTAACAGCAGTGTAGGCCCCTGGGCAAAGCAATGCACTGGGACCCTTACCTATTCTCCCCTCCTCAGAAAAACTCTAAAGGTGCCCATACACATTCCAATGCGGCGGGTGCAATGTGTGCTTTGAGATGCGCGCTCCCGCGGCATCTCATCGCACTGTACAAAAAGTATGTGCTGCACATACTTTTTGTACTTGCTTTTCATCGCATTGCATGCACAACGCATGTACAAGGCATGCGATGCGTGCTATTTAAGCTCAAAATGCACGCCCGCATCGAGACGTGTATGGGCACCTTAAGGCTGGTTTCACACACTCCGGCTCCTGCCGGACGGTGAAATCCCGCACGGCCAGGGAGCCGTGCCTCGCACACTAGTTTATCATGGAAGGGATGGCCACAGCCCGGCAGCCGTCCATTCCAGTGGCGGGATTCGGCTGCAACCGTGCGGCCGGGCCGTGGCCGTCCCGTGTGAATGGACACAATAGTGTCCATTCACAACTAGTGTGTGCGGCACGGCTCCCTGGCCGTGCGGGATTTCACCGTCCGGCAGGAGCCGGAGTGTGTGTGAAACCAGCCTTAGTCAGAGAGAACCTGAGAATTCTGACTGGGAAGTGCAATTAACAGGTCAGATGTGGACTGCTGCTTTGAAGTTGGATATCTCCATTTCCCCAGGGCCGATTTTCAAAATTCTGGTATCCCTGGAAAAAGGGGATCCTCAGCTATCAGAGTATGGCCCGTATACACCTGGGGCCCCAGAGCAAGTGCCCATTAAGCCCATACAAAAAGACCGCCCTGGTCCCGGTTCGCTGACGTCATCCGGGGGCGATTATGCTGTGTACACACGGGGGGCGATAGGGGCTGAAATCGCTGGGAATATGGTCGCTGAGCAACTATATTGCCAGTGATTGGAGTGTGCACCAGCGATAAATCGCCGGGTGTGCGCTCCCGTTTTCAGCCCCTGAATGGTCGCTGGTCGGAGGAGCATGCTCCTCCGACCAGCGACATCCCCTGCCTCTTCACCCAGCAGTGTTTAAATTTTCATCTGCGACCATCTCTGGTCGCAGATGAAAACGGCACACTGGGCAATATGATTGCTGAGCAATATATTGCTAGCGATCATATTGCCCCGTGTGTACGCACCTTTATTCCTAACAATTTTGCTGCACCCGTCATCTTGAAACGTGCACATGTCCCTTTGATAATGAATTTACAAGACTGCCTAATTAGAGCAATAATTGATATTTGCGTGGAGATTAATAACAGTATTACAGACACACATGCTATGACCGATAACACACACGTAACAGACTTATTTTAATTTTTTTTCTAATGCACTTTATTTCACATTTATCACTTTTCACTTATGTTTTTAATATTTCGCTGTCCTTAATAAATGAATCAATAAACATCATGTTTTAGCCAATTCTCTGTTTCTTGGGTCACTTTATTAATGTACCTATAACATTAATCAGAACAATATATGCTAACCTAGATTGCCCCTTGTAGGAATACTTTATCTTTCTTTGCTTCCAAGTCTAATACATATTCCTGGGTGCGCCTCCCCCATTACCAATTGATACTTAATATAGTAATGCAGGGGTGAGATAGCTATACCAATTACAGGCCGTGCGGATTGATAACCTCTATCTATTAACCGGTATCAGCGGTATCAGATGGTCGAAAGTCATCAGGTCGACATACTGCAAAGTCGACATGGGTCTAGGTCGACAGGTCATTAGGTCAACATGGTCTAGGTCGACTGGGTTTTTCACTGGAATTTTGGGGGGTTTTTTTGAGCCGACGTGCCGACAGGCGGAATTTCATGCCCTACCATCCACTAGGGCAGGCGTTCCCAACCACGGTCCTCAGGACACACCAACAGCCGCTAAGAAGCCGCTAAGAAGCCGGAAAGCCTGGATTCAGACGCTAAAGCGTTAGAATACAGGCGCCTTGCAAGCCGCAAAGGTGTTGGGGCTTGTAAACCCAGACGCAAATGCGTCTGGATTTTCTTAGGTGAAGGGGTACATCTAAATTTAGACGCAAAAGCATTTAAATTTAGGTGGCCCTAGGGGAACACTATTGAAACCCACCCTCAGTGCCACTAGTGGACGCCACAGCTGTGGACCGTGTAAATCCCACTATCCACGGCCACCCGAAGCGTGGCGGTACGCGTCCTACGACCTTTTCATACCCCCACTATCCACGTCAGCGTGGAGTTGAGAATAGAATAGTGTGGCGAGCGCAGCGAGCCCGAAGCGTGGCGAGCGCACGCTGATACCTTCACAGCTATCCGCGTCCCCTCGCGGGCTTCACAGGTGTCAGCGTGAGCCCGAAGCGTGGCGAGCGGACGCTGACACCTGTGAAGCCCGCGAGGGGACGCGGATAGCTGTGAAGGTATGCGTGTCCCCTCGCGCGGCTCACTGCGCTCGCCACGCTTCGGGCTCTGTGGCTCGCTGCGCTCGCCACACTATTCTATTCTCAACTCCATGCCGAAGTGGATAGTGGGGGTATGAAAAGGTCGTAGGACGCGTACCGCCGCCCCTCGCGGGGCTCTCCACGCTTCGGGTGAGCGTGGATAGTGAGGCTGATTCAGGAACACATTCACCTCAGTGTCTCATACAGGGCTACTGCTGACTGACTACGCAAACTGCGTAGCTCCCTGACTGACTACGTAACGCTGTCCGCGCGCATCTAAGCCGAAGTGCCGGGAGTGTGAATTGAGACGCTAAATAAGTTAGCGTCTACATTGGGAACACCAGCGGTGTGCCGGGGTGTGCGATTTATAAGCCCCGTTTGTCTGTTTTTAAGCCCCGTTTGTCTGTTTTTTACACAATACACTTCATTACATTTGGCACGCGCAGCGCTACGCTACCTGGCAGGCTGCCAAGTTTCATAGCTAGAGCGGCATGCGAGCCTCTGCAATTCCGGGGCCGTGAAACTACACAAGTACCGCGTCTATTCTCGTATGAAAATGAGGTCGCGGCTAATTAGCATAAGCTGTGCCCTCATTTGCATACGCCCCACCCCCTATTTCCCCAACACAGAAGTTGGGAGGTATGTTATACAGGGATTATTGTCACATTAGTTATACTGTAGTCTAAAGTGTATACTGTATTATCTACTATCCTACTGGGGCATACACACAGGGGGCGGGATGTACTAAAGGGAAAATGTGGTAAAACGGGGGTTTTACCGCATTTCCCTATGTACCATTACCCGTCCGCCCCGTCTCCGCCTGGCAGGGTATCGCCACCTCTGGGTGGCGATACCCTATAGATGCCTATGGGCTTCTATCGCCGCCCACCGTCCTTGCGACCCCCTCCCGTCCTCCATCGATCTCCTCCTCCCCCAGCAGGTGTCACAGCAAAATGTTAAATTTTTCAATGGACGCGATTTTTCACTTCAATGCCTCAATCAACGCGATTTTGCCATAGGAACCAATGTTAAATGGGCCACAGAGCCCAAATAGGCACCCTGTACAGTGAAATGGCCCCCAAAATTGGTAACGACACCCGCACGATCAACGCGAACCGGAAGCGTGGCGAGCGCAGCGAGCCCGTGAGGGGCGGCGGTACGCGTCCCCCGACCTTTTCATACCCCTACTATCCACGTCGGCGTGGAGTTGAGAATAGAATAGTGTGGCGAGTGCAGCGAGCCACCGAGCCCGAAGCGTGGCGAGCGGACGCGGATACCTTCACAGGTTGTGATTACATGTAATGGGCATTAAGGGGTTTAGCAGTGGTGTCAAACTCATGGCCCTCCAGCTGTTGTGGAACTACACTTCCCAGCATGCCCTGCCACAGATTTTAGCGATCCATTATATAAAATCTGTGGCAGGGCATGTAGGGATGTGTACTTCCACAACAGCTGTAGGGCCGTGACTTTGACCCCACTGGGTTAAGGCATACTTTTTAAATATGTTATAGGTACACGGTAACACCATAATGTCCCCCCTTCTGTTATTTTGTTTGTTTAAAATAAAATTGATGGCGCTGTGTGTGTATATGTGTGTATATATTCGCTCCCTTACCACCGTGGCAAGCGATCCACGTCCCCCCCTTGTCGGGATTTTGGCGGTCGGGATTCCGGCGTCGGGATTTTGAACGCCGGGATCCCGACCGCCGGGATTTCATACTGAATCCTCGCTCCCTTACCACCTCCTTCTCTTCCGATTCCCCTCCTCTGCTTCCCCTCCTCCTTTTCTATGCTTCCCTCCTCCGCACCCCCTCTCCCCCTCCACTGCTCTTCTGCTCTCCCTTCTAACTCTTCCTCTACTCTGCTCCCCATCCTCCTCTGCCCCCCTCCTCCTCACCTCCACTCCTCCTCAGCTCCTTCTTCTCTGATCCCCCTCCTCTCCTCCACTTCCCCCTCCTCCACAACCCCTATCTTCCTCTCCCCTGCTCTCTCTTTCCCCTCTATCTCTCTCCTCCTCACCAATTTCCCCACACTTCTCTATCTCTCTTTCAGACTGCCGGTGACCTCGTGCTGGGGTGCAGGAAGAGAAGACTCGGCGCCATGGAGTTGGAGCAGGAGGAGATGACTAGCACTGGGGAAAAAAGAGTGCAGAAGACCCATGAGCAGGGGCCGAAAACATGGTGTTTCCATCACTGCTGATCATGTAGAATGAAGCATCGATGACAAGAGATACATAGCACCTGTGTATACTGCTCTCCCTTCTCCGCTCCTTCTCCACACCTCCACTTCCCATCCTCCTCACCCCCTCTCCTCTGCTCCCCCTCCTCCTCTCCTTCACTTTCCCTCCTCTGCTCCTGCTCTCCCTTGTCTCCTCCTTTCCCTCTCCTCCTTTCCTCAGCTCCCCCACCATCTTCTCATCTACTCTCCATCCTCCGATCCCCCCTCCTCTCCTCTGCTTCCCCTCCTCCTCTGCTTCCTCTATTCTGCTCCCTCTCCTCTTCCGCTCCTCTGCCCCCTCTCCTCTTCCACTCCTCCGCTCCTTCTTCCCTTATTCCCCTCCTCTCCCCTGCTCTCTCTTTCCCCTCTATCTCTCTCCTCCTCACCAATTTCCCCACACTGCTCTCTCTCTCTCAGACTGCTGGGGTGAAGGAAAAGAAGACCCAGCGACGGGGAGATGGAGCAGGAAGAGATGACTAGCACCGCAGGAGAGAGCATGCAGCAGACCCGGGAGCAGGGGCGGAAAAATACCTGCTAGCATTGCTGCTGATCGTGAGGTACACAGTGCCAGCTTGCACTGCACTCCCTTCTCCCCTGCCTCTCCCTCTCCCTCTCCCTCTTCTCTCTTCTCTCCACCACTTTCCTCTCTCTCTCAGACTGCCAGGGACCCAGCTGTGGGGTGCAGGAAAAGAAGACCCAGCGCCGGGAAGATGAAGGATGAGATGACTAGCACTTGGGAAAGAGAATGCAGCAGACCCATGAGCAGGGGAAGAAAACCCGGCATTCCATTGCTGATCATGTAGCATTCAGCGCCGATGACAAGAGGTACACTGCGCCTGCGTATACGGCTCTCCCTTCTGCGCTCTTTCTCCACACCTCCTCACCCCCTCCCCCTTCTCCTCACCACCTCTCCTGCTCTACCTTCTCTGCTTCACCTCTCCCCCTCTCCTATGCTCCCCTCCTCCTCTCCATCACTCTCCCTCCTCCGTTCTTGCTCTCCCTTCTCCTCTCCTTCCCTTCCAGGAGCAGACAAGAAGAGGGGGAGAGGAGGAGGAGAGGAGGCATGGAGGAGGTGCAGAGAAGGGAGCCCATTCTCGGGTTACATACATGAGGATAAGATTGAATTAAGCACAAAGATGATAACAAGAGCCGGATGCCCCCCGACAGTCACTATACCGACATTGGAATCCCGACTGCTAAATGCCCGATGAGCCACCGAACCTGCACGGGGCTTCTTTGCGCTCGCTCCCTTGTCAGAGTACCGGTAGTCAGTAAATGTTAGGTAAAACCACAATTAGAAGCCAAATTACAGTATAAGTTGGCTGGGGGCGGGGTCTAATGTTGAGTCTGTTCCGCCACACCCCCTGAAAGCGGCCTGCGGTTGCTTCTCCCAGAGAGGATATTGACAAAGAACCAAGCAATCATCTCCCGGCATTATGCTAGCGCAGCTGTAAAACAACAGAAACTGCTCTAAATGCTTCTTAATCTTCTTCTTTTATCTCTGTCCAAGACGATGGATCCCTAGATCATGCACATGACATTCTAGGGCATTGGTTCCCAACCGTGGTCCTCAAGTACCCCCAACAGTGCACGTTTTCCAGGTCACCCAGCAGGTGCACTCATTATTCAGACACATTTTAAAAGATCCACAGGTGGAGCTAATTATATCACTTGTGATTCTGTGTGGAGACCTGGAAAATGTGCACTGTTGGGGGTACTTGAGGACCAGGGTTGGGAACCACTGTTCTAGGGCAGTCATGTCCAACCTGCGGCCCTCCGGCTGTTGCGAAACTACAAGTCCCATCATGCCTTGCCATAGTTTTGCTATTAGCGAGTGCTAAAACTATGGCAAGGCATGCTGGGATGTGTAGTTTCACAGGAGCTAGAAGGCCGCAGGTTGTACATGCCTGCTCTAGAGCGTAAGACAGTTTTGGCAGTCACATACAGTAGGTGGGGTCTAATGAACGTATCAGACCATATTGCTAACACTATCAGTTCTTATACTACTACTCCCAGCATCCGCCGCCATACACTACTTTCCTATATACAGTTTCCCAGAGTGTTTGTGCCACAATAAATATAACAAAAGGCATTGTAACCCCTCCGCATCATTTCAGCCGAGTCGGGTGCGGTCCGAAAGGGCCACCCCGGGGGGGGCGCGGTGCAGTGTCCGCAGGTTGGACGGGGGGGGTGGGGGCACAGGCAGCCTGCACTGCTGTCTGCTATACCCTGCAGACAGCAGTAGCAGAGGAGGTGAATGGATGCCTGTGAGCGGCATCCATTCACCTCCCGGACAAGGGGTGGACGGGGGCTGGGGGCAGCCCAGCAGATTACCTTAGTGCTGGGCTTGCCCCCAGCGCAGCATTCCGGGTCCTGGCGGCGGCGATCGGAGATGACATAATCTCCAAGCGGCAGGGGGGATGCGACAGTGGTGTAAAAGGGTGCAAACGCAGGGTCACACCCGGCTTGAAGCAGGGATCAAAAACCCGGATGCGACCTGGCGTTTTTGGTATAAAAGGGGTACTATTAACTAGTCTATGAATCTGATGTAGATCACTTTTCTTTGTGGTTACAACATACTTCCCTCCAATTGAAAACTACAGTCAGGAAAATTACAGTAGGATGCGCCAAGCGCCTTTGTAAGGGGCGTGTCACACAGTGCCCAAAGGGCGTGTCTAACTCCACATGGAGCAGTACGGATGGTGTAATGGTTAGCATTACTGCCTCACAGCACTGAGGTAATGGGTTCGATTCCCACCATGGCTCTAACTGTGTGGAGTTTGTATATTCTCCCCATACTTGCGTGGGTTTCCTCCTGGTACTCCAGTTTCCTCCCACAATCCAAAAATATACTTTTAGGTTAATTGGCTTCCAACAAAATTAACCCTGGAATGTGTGTGTGTGTGGTAGGGATTAGATTGTAAGCTCCACTGGGGCAGGGACTGATGTGAATGTTCAAGTATTCTCTGTAAAGCGCTGTGAAATATGTGTGCGCTATATAAGAAACTGTTAATAAATAAATAAACCTATGGGCGTGTCTATGCCTAAATGCTTCTTGTGAGATATTTCTATAGAACATTAAGTCTATAGAATTTTTGAAAGGTTTTTTTTTTTTTAAAGAATGATTTTTATTTCAAAGCATCATATAGATAGAACCATACATTGCCTGAATAAAAGTATGCAGACTTCCAGCAACAGTACAGAAAACTAAATGTAGAGGGTGATTCAGACCTGCTTGATTGGCTGCAAGTAACTTTTTCGGTACATCTTTCTAGTATGGCGTAGGACAGTGGTTCCCAAACTTTTTTTAAATCCCAACACCCAAGAGCAGTGGTTCTCAACCTCGGTCATCAGGACTCCCCAACAGTGTACATTTTCCAGGCCTCCATGCAGGATCACAGGTGAAATACTTTGCTCCACCTGTGATCTTTTAAAATGTGTCAGTGAATAATGAGTGCACCTGCCGGGTGACCTGGAAAACGCAGACTGTTGGGGGGTCCTGAGGACCGAGGTTGGGACCCACAGACCTAGAGAGAGTATCAGAATTTTTTTCACAGCAGCACTAGGCTAAAAGTTTCTTTATTGAAAAATGCCAAAAAAATATATATTTAGTTGATTGTTTATATCGTACTTAAAAGTAATTATGTGGTGAGGCAAGTGATTCACTTCTGTTATCACATATTTTACGATTGGCAGCCACCAGCACTGATTTTGCCTATTATTTTGACCATAATTATAATTACATGACCAGATTAATGTTTTATTCTCAAGACACTGTTATAAATACTCGCAGAGGTTTTCTCAATGCCACAAATCCTTTTCCAGGATGAGCTGAATTAAAACAGTAATAAAACCCACAATAAATATGACTGTTTGTTTTAGAGCAGTATTGGAGTTTAGGGGATTTACTAGTATCAGGGTAGAACAGAAAGCAGTTTATTAACCCCTGGGGTCAGTGTGATACTGACAGGTGTCACAACTGAAGATGTACTGTAACAAGAGACTGTTTAGAATTGGTAACGGTGAGCTGCGGTTATACAGTAGTGAAGAGTTTTCTCCTTCATCCACTAGGTGGCACTGGAGTTACAGTGGGGAATAGAGGGCGACCACTAGGAGCATGGGCACTTTAAGAAATTTACAAGTGTGGCTGACTCCTCCCCTCTACTTCCCCATCCAAGGCAGCAGTCTTAGAATTTGCTCGGGGAGCTGGGTGCAACAGTTTTGTCCTCTTAGGGCAAATAGAAATTTTTATTTCATTTATGTTTGCTTTTACACCTTTTAACATTGAGGACAGACAGGCAGCTTCTGCCGACTGCCTGTCTGCGTCGCGGGAGCTGCCGGGGGGACCCCAGCGCCACTGCTCGCGGTCTGCGCGGGGGTCCCCGGCTCCTGGGACCGCCGTCCCAGAGTGACTGGACGCCGCTGCATGCGGCCGCGCCTCAGTCCGCACAGCCTCACCGCCGCCGGCCAGCAGGCAGGGTATGTATATCCCGGCTCCCCGCTAGCAGGGGAGTCCGGGCAATGGGCGGTGTAAACAGCGCGTCTTTTTCCTGAAAAGCGCGCCATAGAAGCTGCCGGGGGGACCCCATCGCCACTGCTTGCGGTTTGCGCCAGGGTCCCCGGCTCCTGAGACCTCTGTCCCAGAGTGATGCAGCTTGCGTCACGATCCCTACTCGGAGCTAACCGGGTGGGGAGCGTACAGCGGGGTTTGCTCCCAGTGACCAGGTGCTTCCCCAGCTAAAACGCAGCTTGGGCGGCCATTTTAATATGCTTGGCCCCCATGCATGCTGCTGGAGGCTCCTGACTGCTGCTGCTAGGGAGTCCTGTGCTCCAGCATGTCCTAGTCTCCCAGTAACTGCATCTATGGCTGCAGCTGCTTCCCCAAGTTCTGGGATATCAGACAGTGGGGTTTAGAGCATGGTAGGACAGTATTGGGCTGTATGTAAATTAGGTCATAGCACCCCTGTGTTATATACCATGGTGTTGTTTATGGCCTGTGGCAGCTCATCTCCTTATACTGTCTCTCCTGTCCAGTGATTCTATCTCTGGTTACCTATACCTACTCTCTCTCTCTCTCTCTCTCTCTCTCTCTCTGTGTGTGTGTGTAGTGTATACGTATATACTGTATATTGGCAGGTGAAATCTCCAGAGCTCTGCAGAGAGTAACCTGCATGAAAGGTACAACTTAGTTTACACTGTTATCTGAGAACACTGTGATAGACAGCATCTAACCCTGGGTTATCATCCCATAGGGATAGCCCTGTCTGGCCTCCTCAGATCACTGAGGTGATGTCCCCTTTGTCCTCAGAGGCCACAAGGGGAGATTTTTATGTAGCCTCTGCTTGCAAGCCTTACAAGTGTCTCTTTGCCTTGTACCCCTCATTTCTTACAGAAAGAGATGGTGTCCCTAGCATTATTACAGAGTCAGAGTGGACATGCAGATTTGGGGGAAGAGTTTGCAGACAGCAGGGTCATACAGAGGACAAGGGCAGCTTCAGCTCTTGCAGTTTTGTTACATTGTAAGATACAGTGCACAGACTCTTGCAGTGCTGTCAGTACACATGCTATGCTGCCATTACAGGTGACACAGAGGTCACTGCCTTACTCTGAGGCCAGGCTACAGTGTACAGATACAGTGTACACATACTGAGGGCAGCAGCAGCAGCCACATCTCTTGCTGGGCTGTCAGTACACACATGCTCGGCTGCCATTACAGGTGACACAGAGGCCACTGCCTTCCTCTGAGGCCAGGCTACAGTGTACAGATACAGTGTACACATACCAAGGGCAGCAGCAGCCACAGCTCTTGCTGTGCTGTTAGTGTCCACAGCTCTTGCTCTGCTGTTAGTGTTGTACCACATGTTATGCTGAGATTACAAGTGACACATAGGTCACTGCCTTACTCTGAGGACAGGCTACAGTGTACACATACAGAGGAAAGCCTACAGCTCTTGCTGTGCTGTTACTGTGTTGTGTCACATGCTATGCTGAGGTTACATGTGACACAGGTCTCTGCCTCACTCGGAGGCCAAGTTGGGTACACCAAAGTACAAGGCTTGTATCTGTACTGGGTACACATACAGAGCTGGTACCTGTGTGAGAGTACTGTTTGGTACAAAGCACATAGCCAAACGACTGGGGGTCTGGACTATTTCAAAAAATTACAGACATTTTAAGAATCAGGATGGTTTAAGCAAAATCGTTCTTTTTGTGTGAGCATCACCCAGGCTACCATTGTTTATTACCTTCTCCCTGCAATTGGCAGGGCACAAGAATAAAAACAACCAATTTGTACACTCCGATGTTGGTACTTTAACCAGGAATAATGTTCTGTTTAAGGAGAGCTCGTAGCTTTCTGGGTGGATACAGCTGTCAAAAAAAAAAATTAAAAAAAAATTGGTTGGTGAAATTCTCTGCTAAATTACATTAGCAAGCCTTATATAATGATTCCAATTGCCAATGAAAATGGCCGTGTCTGTTTCAGCGACATGCTGGGATGTGTAGTTTCACAGGAGCTAGAAGGCCGCAGGTTGTACATGCCTGCTCTAGAGCGTAAGCCAGTTTTGGCAGTCACATACAGTAGGTGGGGTCTAATGAACGATACGACCATATTGCTAACACTATCAGTTCTTATACTACTACTCCCAGCATCCGCCGCCATACACTACTTTCCTATATACAGTTTCCCAGAGTGTTTGTGCCACAATAAATATAACAAAAGGCATTGTAACCCCTCCGCATCATTTCAGCTGAGTCGGGTGCGGTCCGAAAGGGCCACCCCGGGGGGGGCGCGGTGCAGTGTCTGCAGGTTGGACGGGGGGGGGGGGGGGGGGCACAGGCAGCCTGCACTGCTGTCTGCTATACCCTGCAGACAGCAGTAGCAGAGGAGGTGAATGGATGCCTGTGAGCGGCATCCATTCACCTCCCGGACAAGGGGTGGACGGGGGCTGGGGGCAGCCCAGCAGATTACCTTAGTGCTGGGCTTGCCCCCAGCGCAGCATTCCGGGTCCTGGCGGCGGCGATCGGAGATGACATAATCTCCAAGCGGCAGGGGGGATGCGACAGTGGTGTAAAAGGGTGCAAACGCAGGGTCACACCCGGCTTGAAGCAGGGATCAAAAACCCGGATGCGACCTGGCGTTTTTGGTATAAAAGGGGTACTATTAACTAGTCTATGAATCTGATGTAGATCACTTTTCTTTGTGGTTACAACATACTTCCCTCCAATTGAAAACTACAGTCAGGAAAATTACAGTAGGATGCGCCAAGCGCCTTTGTAAGGGGCGTGTCACACAGTGCCCAAAGGGCGTGTCTAACTCCACATGGAGCAGTACGGATGGTGTAATGGTTAGCATTACTGCCTCACAGCACTGAGGTAATGGGTTCGATTCCCACCATGGCTCTAACTGTGTGGAGTTTGTATATTCTCCCCATACTTGCGTGGGTTTCCTCCTGGTACTCCAGTTTCCTCCCACAATCCAAAAATATACTTGTAGGTTAATTGGCTTCCAACAAAATTAACCCTGGAATGTGTGTGTGTGTGGTAGGGATTAGATTGTAAGCTCCACTGGGGCAGGGACTGATGTGAATGTTCAAGTATTCTCTGTAAAGCGCTGTGAAATATGTGTGCGCTATATAAGAAACTGTTAATAAATAAATAAACCTATGGGTGTGTCTATGCCTAAATGCTTCTTGTGAGATATTTCTATAGAACATTAAGTCTATAGAATTTTTGAAAGTTTTTTTTTTTTTAAAGAATGATTTTTATTTCAAAGCATCATATATATATAGAACCATACATTGCCTGAATAAAAGTATGCAGACTTCCAGCAACAGTACAGAAAACTAAATGTAGAGGGTGATTCAGACCTGCTTGATTGGCTGCAAGTAACTTTTTCGGTACATCTTTCTAGGGATTCAGTATTGAATCCCGGCGGTCGGGATCCCGGCGTTCAGAATCCCGACGCCGGAATCCCGACAGCCGAAATGCCGACAAGGGGGGGGCGTGGATTGCCCCCCCTTGCGGGCTCGCTGCGCTCGCCACGCAGCGGGCCCGGTGCCTCGCTACGCTCGGCACGCTATTTTATTCTCCCTCCAGGGGTGTCGTGGACACCCCAGGAGGGAGAAAATGTCGGCATTTCGGCGGTCGGGATTCCGGCGTCGGGATTCTGAACGCCGGGATCCCGACCGCCGGGATCTTAACTGCATCCCCTTTCTAGTATGGCGTAGGACAGTGGTTCCCAAACTTTTTTTAAATCCCAACACCCAAGAGCAGTGGTTCTCAACCTCGGTCATCAGGACTCCCCAACAGTGTACATTTTCCAGGCCTCCATGCAGGATCACAGGTGAAATACTTTGCTCCACCTGTGATCTTTTAAAATGTGTCAGTGAATAATGAGTGCACCTGCCGGGTGACCTGGAAAACGCAGACTGTTGGGGGGTCCTGAGGACCGAGGTTGGGACCCACAGACCTAGAGAGAGTATCAGAATTTTTTTCACAGCAGCACTAGGCTAAAAGTTTCTTTATTGAAAAATGCCAAAAAAATATATATTTAGTTGATTGTTTATATCGTACTTAAAAGTAATTATGTGGTGAGGCAAGTGATTCACTTCTGTTATCACATATTTTACGATTGGCAGCCACCAGCACTGATTTTGCCTATTATTTTGACCATATTTATAATTACATGACCAGATTAATGTTTTATTCTCAAGACACTGTTATAAATACTCGCAGAGGTTTTCTCAATGCCACAAATCCTTTTCCAGGATGAGCTGAATTAAAACAGTAATAAAACCCACAATAAATATGACTGTTTGTTTTAGAGCAGTATTGGAGTTTAGGGGATTTACTAGTATCAGGGTAGAACAGAAAGCAGTTTATTAACCCCTGGGGTCAGTGTGATACTGACAGGTGTCACAACTGAAGATGTACTGTAACAAGAGACTGTTTAGAATTGGTAACGGTGAGCTGCGGTTATACAGTAGTGAAGAGTTTTCATAAAAGTGTAGAAAGAGGTGTTTATATAAAGAAGGGGCAACATGCATGGGTAGAAATATTTGTGAACTGAACGTAGCAGCTGCCGGGTGAGTTGGCGGGGTACCACAGGCGATTCCCCACCCTAGCAGATGGGGGCCTTAAGAGCTGCAGAGTTATTCAAGTTGGGTCAAAATCTTCTTGTTGCGAACCACGGTGAAGGCAGATACATCTGACCATATCACCCTCCTTCTGTCATCCGTAGGACACAGAAATTAGTGTTCCTGCCCTTTTTGTGTCTGGGACTTTGCGCCCTTCCGCTGCCCCCCTGGTGCGCTGACACCCCGTTGCAAACTTTCTCATCCGCCCCCCCTGCATGCACTGAAACGCTGATGAGCTCTCTGCTGAAAGCTGTGTGTCTGTTGTTACAGATGTAGCCCGCCACCGTCCCCCATGCTGTTACCACTGCTGAAGTCCTGAGAAGTGAGCGGCATGGCAGCTCTTTAAAGTGACAAATCCCCCCCCCCCCCCGCCACAACGCTAAGCTGCTCTCTGCTAGCAGTGGCTGTCAGCTCTTCCTGCCGGCTAAGCCTCTCTCTCTCTCTCTCTCTCTCTCTCTCTCTCTCTCTCTCTCTCTCTCTCTCTCTCTCTCTCTCTCTCTCTCTCTCTCTCTCTCTCTCTCTCTCTCTCTCTCCTCTCGCCTCACCCTCTCTCTCTCTCTCTCTCTCGCCTCACCTCTCTCTCTCTCGCCTCACCCTCTCTCTCTCTCGCCTCAGAAGGCACCTTTTGAACCATTAAGGTCGGCGGACCTTAAGTTTCTCACATGGAAGCTGGATGGGGTGGCATGGGTATTATTCGTGCCTCTAACTGGAAATCCTTATTTCTAGAGTTATTTTTGTGAGTTTTTTTTTTTTATATTTGTCTATTTGCTATTTTGGCAACTAGATGAATACCTAGTGTCTAAACTAGAACTTGAAATCGCCAATAATCCACTACATCAGTATATGTATACAGAATTTATATGTACATTTTATTAAAGGTAAGCATTCAAATCAATTTAACATGACAAATGCATACCTCCCAACTGTCACGATTCCGTCGGGACAGTCCCGATTTTCGGGTCCTGTCCCGACGTCCCACCCGCGGCAGGCATTGTCCCGCTGCGGGGGGGTGGCAGTTGGGAGACCCCCCAATGTAGTAGAATAGACGCTGTGCGCATGCGCACAGCGTCTATTCTCGTATGAAAATGAGGTCGTGGCTAATTAGCATAAGCCGCGCCCTCATTTGCATACGCCCCCTTTTCGGGCGCTCGCGCGGCTTCGCCGCGCGAGTGTCCCTATTTCTTAACATGAAAAGTTGGGAGGTATGCAAATGTTATTATTATTTTTGTTTAAGAATAAGATGGTGGGGACCTCAAAAATGTGTGTTTCTTTGGGCCTCTAAGAACCTCTGAAAGAGCCTGATAGTACCAGACCAGAACCCAGTGATTACCATACAGAACCACCATAAGTGTACCATGGAGTCGGCCTGTGTCACATGGGTCAGTGATTAATAATGCACCATGTCCACTTGAACCTGATTTACCAATCCCAACCACTTTGTGGTCAGGATCTGCGATCTGTGATCCCTAAACCCTTATAAGAGGGCTACCCTGACAGTCTATACCAGTGACGGCTAACCTTGACATTCCAGCTGTTGTTGAACTACACATCCCAGCATGCCCTGCATCAGTTTTAGCATAGCCAATTGGTAAAACTAGCAGGGCATGCTGGGATGTGTAGTCCAACAAAGCTGGAGTGTCAAAGTCAGCCCTCACTGGGCTATACCGCTCTAGCAAGAGCCGCAGCCTGACTGTTACCTGGAGCGTGCTGCCTTAACGGATTGTAGTGTTTGTGCTCTATTGTGCGATCTGACCACTATATGAATAATATGTGTAACTAGGTAGCAGAGTATTGCCGGTTATATCTTGCTGAAACGTCTGGCAATGATTACTGATACACAGATGACTTAAACAATATGGGCGGTTCAGGAGGCAATGGCACCTTTTTAAGAGCTCAGCTCAAACATGATTGAACTCGGGCATGACCACTAATGGACAAGAGTAAAGGTGCATACACACTGAAAGATTTGAAGCAAGATGTGGACAATCCCGATCTCAATAGGAACAGCCTATTCAAATCGTTCCTTGCACCAGCCGATCATTAGGATTGGTCTATGATATTCCTAGCATGCAGGAAGATCATAGGCCAATTTTTTGTGAAGTGTTTCAAATCGTTTCGTGTGTACGCACGTTGAACGATTTGAAACCATCTGAAACCATGTTGGATCATTTCCAACATCGTTTCGTGTGTTTGCACCTTTTAGAATAAGCTATTCATATCTGTAAGTGGATACAATACAGTGGTATAATAAATTAGAATCTCTCCCGGAGCAGTGGTCATGCTAAACGAAATAATAAAGTTTTGAAAAATGATATGGCTGCTGTATCAGCCCGTTACTGGGATGTGGTCATTTGGTCTACAGCATGTTCGACATCATTAGGTCGACATGGGTCTAGGTCGACCTAGAAAAAGGGGTACTTGTGTATTATAGCGGCGCCCCCGATGTACATCGTACGATGAACGCATCGCATCGCATGCCATGTACTGGATTTTGACCCCCTATACGATGAAAAATCGTATAAGCACCCTAAAGGGTGCTTTTGAGCACCCTAATGGTGCGTGGCAAGCGGACGCGGATACCTTCACAGGTAAACGCGTCCCTTCGTGGGCTTCACAGGTATCCGCGTCCCCTCGCGGGGCTCGCTGCGCTCGCCACACTATTCTATTCTCAACTCCACGCCGAGGTGGATAGTGGGGGTATGAAAAGGTCGTAGGATGCGTACCGCCGCCCCTCGCGGGCTCGCTGCGCTCGCCACGCTTCGGGTTTACGTTTATAGTGGGGGGGTGGCGTAGGGGTGCATTTAAAATTGTAAGCACCCATTAGGGTGCTTATACAATGTTTAATCGCATCGCATCGTATGGCATTGTATGCCATGTACAATGGCATACAATTTGAAAATTGTATGCCATCGCACACTATTGAAGCAAATCGCGTCGCATCGCATACCATCGTATGCGTTATGGTATGCGATGCGATGGGCGCCGCCAAAATACACAAGTACCGAAAAAGGTTGACATGGTTCTAGGGCGAAAGGTCAGTAGTTGGACAGATGCGGTGCACTTTAAACTGTGTCCATGTCGACTGTGTTGATATTCAGGTAAAAAAAACAGTGAAAAACTCCATGTCGACCTTTTGACTGTCGACCTAGACCTTGTCTAACTAATCACCTGTCGAACTAATGACCTTTCGACCTAGAACCATGTCGACCTTTTCCCATGTTGACCTAATGGTGTCGACCATCATGCTGTAGACCAAATGATCCCAACCCCCCATTACTATAGCCAAACGGATTACAAAAAAGGGTACTTGTTTCCTAGCACGGCGCCACGATTTTCAATCGTATGGCATCTTATGCATTCTATCGCATCGCATGCCATATAGCCGCATGCGATGCGATTTTAAATTGTATAAGCACCCTAATGGTTGCTTACAATGTTAATTGCACCCCCATGCCACACCCACTATCAACGCCAACCCGAAGCGTGGCGAGCGGCGGCGGTACGCGTCCTCCGACCTTTTCATACCCCCAGTATCCACGTCGGCGTGGAGTTGATTTTATATAGTGTGGCGAGCGCAGCGAGCCACTGAGCCCGAAGCGTATTACTTTACTTGTATTGCGCTCGCCATGCTTTGGGATGGCATTGATAGTGGGGTTGGCATTGATAGTGGGGGTGCTTTTAACATTGTAAGCACCCATTACGGTGCTTATACAATTAATAATCTTATAGGGGGCCATTTAACATTGAAAGCACCCATTAGGGTGCTTATACAATTTAAAATCGTATCCCATGCCATTGTATGCCATATACAATGGTATACGATTTTAAATTGTATAACATCGGGTGCCATCGCGTCGCATCGCATACCATTGTAAGGCTTATGGTATACGATGCAATGGGCGCCGTGCTAGGAAACAAGTACCCAAAAAAGTATAACAGTGTGTAACAAATGAAAACATAAATTAAATATTCCAAACTGACAATGGTTCATATAATATCAAGCAGGAAAAACACCTTTATATGCTTTTAAAATAATGCAAATAACATTCTATATACCGTAATTATCGGTGCTAAACGTGAGATCCCCAAACCGGTGAAGCTGACAAATTACAGATAAATACAGAGGGAATGCCAGATGAAATGTTGAGTGGTGTGATAATGTCCACTGTTATGTCGACCTTGGCTCGTGTCAACCTTCAGTGATGGACCCAATGTATGTTGACCTTAGTGCAATCAGCCCATACCCAGAGTAACATCAGGCATTAGGAAGGAATCAGAGTGAAGGTCAGTGAATATTTCCCCAGGATGCTATTTACATTTTATATACTAATAAAAGTGATATTTTATGATTCAGTAAAAGGATCCTTAGTGCACCTACGAGAAGGCTTGCTAGGTGTTGTAGGTCCCAGCTGAAGCTGTGGGTAGCACCTCCCATAGCAATGAATAAAGACTGAACTATTGCAAAAACCGAGCTTGTAACATGACAGTTAGGGGCTAAAGGTAAAGGTACTTTATCTCTACCAGTCGCTAAAGCTTACCGCATCTCCCTGTCAGCCTGAAAATGCCAGGAGCTTTGGAGGCCTATGTACTAACCTTGGGATAAAGTGTCTAGTTATGAAGTACCGCCAGTCAGCTCCTCACTGCCATGTTACAGAAGGTTTGAAAATGACATTTAGGGACTGATTATTGGTACTTTGGGGTCTATGTACTAAGCCTGGGATAAAGGGTTTGGTTATAAAGTACCAGCCAATCAGCTCCTCGCTGCCATGTTACAGGAGGTGTTTAAAAATGTTAGTTAGGAGCTGGCGTGTTGGTAGATTATCTCTGTCCACATTATCTCTTTCCAAGTCTTAGTACATAGACCTCTTTGGGGCCCATTTATCAAAAGTTTTAGCTCCAGCCAATCCGCTCCTGTCATGTTTTTGAAAAATGGCATTTGGGTGCTGGTTTGCTGCAGCACCATTTATCATAAGCAATAGGTTTTAAGTGTCTAAAATGGATTTAAAGATTGTGCCCTGTATCTCTCTCCAAGATTTCATGAATCTCCCACAAAGTGAGGTTATTACATACAGCTCATGTGCAGCTAACCCCAACTGCCGCCCGCATGCCACACAGGCAGAGAGATATCATGGCATGTAGAAAGGTAAAGTGGGAGAGATAAAGTACCAGCCAAACAACTCCTATTATTATTAATGACAGAAGCTGGTAGTTTGGTACTTTATCTCTCTCCCTGCTGTTATAAATTGCCCCCTTAGATTGGACTAACTGCCCCAATAGCTCACTTACCTTGATCTCCTTGGCGGCTCCATCTCCTCTGGTCCTCCTGGAGCCGCCGTAACTCTCTTCTGCTCATCTCGATCTGAAATATAAGCACAATAACCACAACAAACAATGTCCAGTAAAGCTCAGGTGTTATGGGGCTCTGAATAGCGGGATCCTGTAGAAATCTGCTGGGAGTACAACACTAGCTGTCGCAGCAAACTAGCTCTCTCTTCCAGAAGCAGCTTCTCTCTTCAGTCTCAGGTACACCAACTGACAAATTGCTACAGTTGGGACAGCAACATGGCTGATCCTGCCAACACACTGAGGCCAGGCGGCCATATTTGTTACTGGCATTTATATAATCAGCTATGGAGATCTGTATTCTGGTGAATTAAGCTAACTATTGCTGCTGATTAGTTTACAAATGTGAAATGTACACAGGCTGTAGGTGCCCAAAACCACATTCATTGAATTGTGACATGTTTAGACCTTTTAAATTTGTCGACCTTCAGTGGTCCACCTAATGCATGCAAACCTATTCAGTGTGTGTGTGTGTGTGTGTGTGTGTGTGTGTGTGTGAGTGATCATTTTTATTAGCCTGGTGATGTTTTCCTCTTGGTTGTCCAGTAAGGGAGGCCAGATAACTAATGTTATGTTAAATCAGAGGAGAATAGCTTGGTAACAGCAGACACAGACCGGTTATAGGGCCAGATGCACTAAGCTTCAAAAGTGATAAAATGGAGAGCGATAAACAGCCAGCCAATCAGCTCCCGCCTGACATTTTTCAAACACAGCGTGTGACATGGCACGTGCGTGTGAATATGTGTCAGCAGTCACAGCAGGCTTGCCTACCCTCCCGCATTCAGCGGGAGGTTCCCGATTTTTGCATGAGCCTCCCGCTGCCCCGCAATCCCCCTCCTTCCTCCCGGTTTTTTTGTAAGCCTCCATTGAATTTGGACTGCGCATGCGCGCGTCCTGAACTGGCCGGGGGTGGGGCCTGTATCGGGAAGTCGCACCGCTGGGTAGTTGGTAGCGCCGGGGGCCGAGCTGCTGGGCACACAGACAGGAAGTCCAGACTGTCTGTCTGTGCACTGGGAGAAGGAGAAATAGCAACCGGGGCTTCCTGAGGCTGGCCCCGCCCCCACACTGAGGCTCCGTGTGTGTCAGTCCTGCAGGCTGCAGCTGCTCTAGTCTCACAGCTCCTCGTCTTCTGCCTGTAGTGTAATGTGATGACTTCCTGCACTGCCTGGAAGGAAGAACACAGCCAAGTGAGTGCTGTGGGAATGGGGGCTGTATATAATGTGTGTATGGGGGGGGGCAGGTGTGTGTGTAATATAACGTGTGCTCACTGGTTGTGGGGGGTCTGTGTATAATTTAGTATTGTGTTATGTGCTGTGTGTTTTGAGTGCAATATGGGGAGGGGAGCTGTGTATAATATACTATGTTGTATATGTGAATGTACTAGGTCCAATATGGGGTGGGGGTGTATAATGTACTGGGTGTTATAATGTACTACGGTGTGTTATATGGGGGGCACACTTGCCTTCCCTCCTGCATTTTGCAGGAGGCTCCTGCTTTTAGCCCAAGCGCAGTGCCAGTATTCCCCAAAGCTGCCCCCTCTTACAATGTGGATTGCGCATGCGCAAGTTTAGAATAAATGGGGATGGGGATTGAAAGGATAGCTGGTAGTCCTGTGGGAAGAACACAGCACCTGGCCCCTCCCCAAGCAGTGTGTCAGTCACCATGCTTACAGGCTCACATCCCACTCCTGACACCCCTCCCTCACAGGTACCCCTCTCCTAACTTTCTCCTCACATCCCCCTGACCACCTACCCACTCCACAAATGTATCCCTCTCCTGCTAACTCTCATCACATCCCCCTTTACCCACGGCACTGAGGTTAGAGCCTCTGGTTCGTCTATTTTAGATGTACATTCTTCATTGCTGTCTCCTTTCCCAGGACATGACTCCGGCATGGACGCAACTTGGCAGCAGTTCCTCACAGTCACCTCCATGCTGCCTGGTTAGTGCTCTCTTCTGCCCCATCTCCGACTGGCAGGGGTGGCGATACCCCTTCTATCGCCGTCCGCGCGACCCCCCCTCCCGTCCTCCATCGATCTCCTCCTCACCCAGCAGGTGTCACAGCAGGGAGGACATCCGGCTGCAGGGGGAGGAGGAGACGCAGAGGGACACTGACAGCCGCCGGGATGTGACGGAGACCCCCGCAGACCACATCACAGGTATCGCGGGGGTCTCCGTCACCTCAACCCGATGCCAGCCGCATATGTTAGTACATATGTGTAGCATCGTGGCGGCTGGCAGGCGAGGGGCGGCGATGTATATTAATACATCCCTCCCTGGGCCAAATGTACTAAGCTTGAAAAGTGATAAGATGGAGAGTGATAAACCACCAGCCAATCAGCTCCTACATGCCATGCCACAGTTTGAAAAATGACAGGTAGGAGCTGATTGGCTGGTGGTTTATCACTCTCCATTTTATCACTTTTCAAGGCTTAGTACATCTCACCCTCTATCCCTGACATCCTTTTCTCTCTTCCCCCTCTCTATCCTGGACACCCTCTCTCAGCCCTTTCGGTCTCTTCTCTCACCTCCTACTCTCCTCTCCTTTTCACCCCCTCTCTATCTCCGTCGCCTTCTCACTCTCACCCCCCCCCCTCTCTCTATCCCTGAGACCCTCTCTCTATTCCCTCTCTCTCTCAATCCCCCATCTCTCTATCCTTGACACCCTCTCTTTTTCTCCCCCTTCTCTCTCTTAGCCCTCTATCCGTTACACCTTCTCTCACCCACTCTCTATTCCTGACATTCTCTCATCCCCTTTCTTTCTTTCTTTCTTCCCTCTCTCACAGCACCTTTCTCTATCCATGACACCTTCTCTCTTATCCCCCTTCTCTATATCCCTGACATCATCTGTCACCCCCTTCTTCTCATGCCCCTCTGACACCCTCTATCACCCCATTTCTCTCTCCCCTCTCTCTCAGCCCCTTTCTCTGTCCGTGACACTCACTCTCTCTTTCACCCCAATTATATCATCTCCAGCAACTCTCAGTCCTGGGAACTCTCTCTCTCTCACCCTCTCTTTATCCTTGACACTTTCTCACTCTTTCTGCCATTCCCTCACTTTTCCTGACAGCCAAATTATTTATCTCTTATCTTTCACACACTCTGACACTCTCTCATTCTCCTCCTCACGTTTCCTTCATTTACCTACCCCCCCCCCCCCCTGACATTCTCTATCTCTCTCTTTCGCGCGCACGCACACACACGCTTTCTCTCTTTCACTTCTCTCTGTTTGTGCCTGATTCCGCCTGTCTCATATTCTAATAGGGTGGGACCTGCAGAGGAGATGTCTAGTTTAAACCCCCCCAAGGTGCCCTGTTTAAAAAAAAAAAAAAACAACCACAAGTCTACCAAATGTATAGTATGTCACATATACTCTATATAATGATGTATATGTCAGTATTATGCTCTGCTGTGTAATGTCAGCATGAGCCCTCATGTGTTATGTCAATGAGTAGCCCTGCTATGTGATGTCAGTCATGCTGTGTAATGTAGCTGTGATGTCAGGGAGTAGCCCTTCCGTGTAATGTAGCTGAGAGATCAGTGTGTAGCCAGTACTGCGCTTTGTACTTTCGTTTTTATGTGCCGCTGCAGGACACACCACTTGGTCACAGTAGACACACCCATATATGGAGATAGACACACCCCTTGGGTAGATTGTGACACGCCCCCTCAAGTGTGCTCTGCACAATGCTTTTCAGTGCAATCTATAATCTCCCTGAAACTAATTTTCAAAAGTAGGCAAGTATGTGGTAAGTGCACATGTGCAGAACACCCCCTGAGCATTGAGCAACCTGTGGGTGAGGACTGGAGCTCAGTCTGTATGTTGGTCATGTATGTGACTCCCACAGGGCTGCTGCATGGTGCTACTGGGGATATCTATGTGTATGGGCATACCAGTGTATCCTCAGCAGCGCTACTCTATGGCTCAGGTTGTAATATCTAAGCCCCAGTGCTGTCTGCATTATTATACACTGTATATTATCTATCTGCTTTCCCAAAGTGTGACACAGGTGTATATAGACCAGATTATAATCTATGGGAAGCCTCTGTGTGTATACTATATGTTCTCTCTCTCTGCTGCAGTAGCTATGCGCGCTTTGCTATGTTCTATGATAATAAACACATGTGAGTGTAATGGTAAATATGTGCCCGGCATGCCAATGTGGTGAGATACAGGTGCGCCAAACCGTACAGGCTAGCAAACTGCACGTAGCCATTAGTGCAGATGTAGGATAACTGGGCATACTGTATATAGGCTGGGATCACTGCTGCGTTCAGGTGACACCAAGTACATGTCACCCGCCGGGATTGCTTGCTGGATGGTTATACAGGGATTATTGTCACATTAGTTATACTGTAGTCTAAAGTGTATACTGTATTATCTACTATCCTAATGGGGCATACACACAGGGGGCGGGATGTACTAAAGGGAAAATGTGATAAAACGGGGGTTTTACCGCATTTTCCTATGTACCATTACCCGTCCGCCCCATCTCCGCCTGGCAGGGTATCGCCACCTCTGGGTG